>NW_027616764.1:0-192977 GCF_964187855.1 Myxine glutinosa
AGTGAGGAGGTGTACCCCATCATATTTCCTGGTGGCCGAAGGAGCTGCGAACCCCGTGAAAACTGGACGGTACAACCTTTTATCTCTGTGATAAAGTTGGTACAAATCTGTCCAGAGGTGTAGGGTTGTATAGGTAACACACGTACAGACAGACAGATCGATATTTGTAGTTAGAGATGTATTATGTCATGTTGTGGGAGCTATGCTCACACGATAAAGCCGGACAAAATGGACGACACCAGGAACGAAGTTTCACTGAGCTATTTATTTTAGCTCAACTCGAAAGAACTCAAAAGCACTGAATCAGCCCATCGAACGGGCGGCAATTTATAAGTAAAGTTCAACACACAAAAGCCATGCCACTCAGGCGGGGCGTGGTATGCAAATAGGTAAGCCAAGTGTTCGCCGAGGAAAGGCAAGTCTGGACACGCCCGGGCGAGTCCGGACAAGTGACCGCTCGCCGGTTGCGTCATCAGCCGGTGCAAGGTAATTGTGTCATGCTTCCGGTAACCGCGACATGCGCCCCCCCAGAATTAACATGCACCGGGAGAGTCAGTTTGAGGGGGGTCTTGATGACCCGGCCGAAACGACCCCTGGCGATTCGTGTGGGGGTGGTAGGTGGCGTGGCGGTGGATGGTCGGGCTGGGGGCTTGGTTGACGGGGGACGGCCCCGTCGTGGAGGAAGGGCCAACCGTGGAGGTTGGTCGAGGTCCAAATGGGCCGGCTTGAGGCGGTCCACGGAGATGCGGTCCGGCTTGCCGCCGATGTCGATGATGAACGACTTGTCGTCCCTCTTCAGGACCCGGAAAGGTCCATCGTACGGCGGCCGGAGCGGTCCCCGGTGTGCGTCGTGCCGGATAAAAACGTACTCCGCAGTGCGAAGTGCTGGGGGGACGTGGGGTTGGGGGCAGCCGTGGTGAGACGTGGGCATGGGGGCAAATCTCCTGGTGGCCTCCTGGAGGACCGAGCATTGGCGAGCCGCGGACGAGGGGCCGGTGGCGTCAGGGATGAATTCGCCCGGCACGCGCAGTGGCTGGCCGTAGACCAGCTCGGCGGTGGAAACCTGGAGGTCCTCTTTAGGGGCCGTTCGGAGGCCCAATAGGACCCACGGGAGCCTGTCGGCCCAACCGTCGTCCTGGAGGCTGGCCCTGAGAGCGGCCTTCATCGAGCGGTAGAACCGCTCGCTCAAGCCGTTGGCTTGGGGGTGGTAGGCCGTGGTGCGGTGTAGCTTGACCCCCCCAAGGCCTGGGCGACCGCGCCCCAAAGCTCGGAGGCGAATTGCGGGCCTCTGTCGGAGGAGATGTCCGAGGGCACACCGAAACGGGCAATCCAGGTGCCAATGATGGCCTGCGCCACGTCGGCGGATGTCGTTGATGCCAGCGGGATGGCCTCCAGCCACCTGGTGGTCCTGTCCACCATCATGAGGAGGTGGGTGAAGCCCCGCGAGGAGGGAAGGGGTCCCACCAGGTCCACATTGACGTGGTTGAAGCGCCGCGCGGGCACGTCAAATGGTGCCAACGTGGCCTGGGTGTGCCGGTGGACCTTCGCGCGTTGGCAGGCGACACAGGTGTTGGCCCAGTCGCGGACGTCCTTACGGAGCCCGTGCCAGACGAACTTTGCTGCCACGAGCTTCTGCGACGCCTTCCAGCCCGTGTGGGAAAGGCCGTGGAGGGCGTCAAAAATGTGCCACTGCCATCCGGTGGGCACAATGGGGCGAGGTTGGCCCAGGGAAACGTCGCACAGGAGAACTGTGCCTGTGTCCTCAAAGGGGACGTCGGCCAACCGCAGGCCTGTGTCAGCTGTCCGGAGGGCTTGCACCGTGGGGTCGGCGGTCTGGTCGGCCGCCATGCGGGCAAAGTCCACACCCAGGTGGATGGCGTTCGCGCCGGACCGAGAGAGGCAATCGGCCACAGCGTTGTCCTTGCCCGCGACGTGCCGGATGTCCGTCGTAAATTCGGACACTGCGGAGAGGTGGCGCTGCTGGTGGGCCGACCACGGCTCCGTCACCTTGGCCATGGCGAAGACCAGGGGTTTGTGGTCCACAAACGCCGTGAACGGGCAGCCCTCCATAAGATGGCGGAAGTGGCGAACAGCCAGGTAAAGGCCGAGGAGCTCGCGGTCGAAAGCGCTATACTTGCGCTCGTTAGGGCGAAGCTGCCGGCTGAAGAAGGCCAGCGGTTGCCAAGCCCCGTTCACCCACTGTTCATGCACGGCGCCCACCGCGTAGTCAGAAGCGTCCGTGGTGAGGGCGATGGGTGCGTCGAGCGCCGGGTGCGCCAGCATGGTCGCGTTGGCAAGGGCCAGCTTAGCGCCCGTGAACGCCACGTCCATCTCTGTGGTCCAGGCGACGTCGTGCTTGGCCGGCTTGCCCCGGAGGGCTTCGTACAGGGGGCGCATGAGTTGGGCGGCGCGAGGCACGAACCGGTGGTAGAAATTTACCATCCCCAAAAATTCCTGTTGGGCCTTGATGGAGCGGGGGCGCGGGAAACTTGTGACTGCCTCCACCTTGGTAGGCAGCGGGACGGCCCCGCGCTTCGTGATGCGGTGCTCCAGGAAGTCGACGGCCGTTACGCCAAACTGGCATTTCGCCGGGTTGATGATGAGGCCGTGCTGGCCGAGGCGCTCAAAAAGCGTGCGCAGGTGGATGAGGTGCTCCGCCAGGAAGTGCTGGCGACGAGAATGTCGTCCAAGTAGACGAAAAGGTAGGTGAGGTCACGCAGCATGCTGTGCATCAGCCGCTGGAAGGCCTGGGCCGCGTTCTTAAGGCCGAACGGCATGCGAAGGAACTCGAAGAGGCCAAAAGGTGTAATTACCGCCGTCTTCGGCACGTCGGCCGGCCGGACGGGTACCTGGTGGTAGCCCCGAATGAGGTCGACCTTGGAAAAGATCACCCGCCCCGCCAAATGGGTGGAAAAGTCCTGTATGTGTGGTATCGGGTACCGGTCGGGGGTGGTGGCATCGTTGAGGCGGCGGTAATCGCCGCATGGTCGCCATCCGTCACCCGGTTTGGGCACGATGTGCAGGGGCGAGGCCCACGTGCTATTCGAGTGCCGCACAATGCCCAATCGCTCCAGCGCGTCGAATTCCGCCTTCGCCACGGCGAGTTTGGCCGGGTCGAGGCGGCGAGCCCTGGCGTAGACTGGTGGACCTGTTGTCGGGATGTGGTGTTCGAGGCCGTGCTTGACGGCGACGGCCGAAAATGTCGGCTGCGTGAGGGTGGGAAACTCGGCGAGTAGGCGGGTGAAATCGTCCACGGCCGGGAGCGCGCAGGCTAGCTTGGTCGGAGGGGAGCCGCTCAATGAGCAAGCGAGCGAGCTGAAGGTCTCCGCGTTGATGAGCCGACGCCGTTTGACGTCGACCAAAAGCCCATGCGCGCAAAGAAAATCTGCACCCAGCAAGGCCATGGGCACGTTCGCCGTGATGAAGTCCCACCTGAAGCACTGGCCCCCGAAGCAGAATGCGACGCTGCACGAACCGAAGGTGCGGATGGAGGAGCCATTTGCGGCGACCAAGGCGGGGCCGCACACCGCTGCCTGTTTGTCCTGCACCGAGGCGGGTATCACGCTCAGCTGAGCGCCGGTGTCACACAAAAAACGCCGCCCGGACGCTGTGTCCGTGATAAACAGAAGGCTGCCTGAATGGCCGACGCTCATGACAGGCAGCGAGCGCCGGCCTGGTCGTTTCCCGACCTGCCGAAAGTGCACGGTGGGCGGCACGTTCTGGCCTTCTGCCCGAACCTGGTGTGGTAATAGCACAGGGTCCGCTCTGGTGGAGGCTCCGGCGGTCGCGTCGGGTTCGGTCGACGGGGCGTCGCCGTGGCCGCCGCCGCCAGTGGCGCTGACTCGGCCGGTCGTGGCGCCGGTCATGGCGCGGGTGTTGCCTCGGTCGGCCCAGGGTTCCAGGCGGCCGCTCCGACGTGTCGCCTGGCCGAGAAAAATTTATCGGCCTCCTTGGCTAGGACGCGAGGGTCCGTGATGGGCGAGTTAGCCAAAGCTAACCGGACCTGCCCGGGTAGCCGCCGGAGGAACAGCTCGCGGAAGAGGAAGTCCGGGCTGTGTTCACCGAGAAGAGCAAGCATGTGGTCCATGCGTTCGGATGGACGGGCCTCGCCCAGCTCCGGGAGGTCGAGTAGTTGTCGCGCGCGTTCGGTCTCTGTGAGTCCAAACGCACCGAGGAGTAGGCCTTTGAGCGTGCCGTATTTGTCGGCGTTCGGCGGGTTCTGTAGGAAGCTCAGGACCCGGGCAGCGGTGGAGGCGTTGAGCGCGGAGACCACATGGTGGTAGCGCGTCGTGTCCTCTGTAATGTTCTGCAGGGCGAATTGAGAATCCGCTTGGGCGAACCAGACGGCTGCGTGCGATTCCCAAAAGCCCGGGAGCTTCAAAGCTACAGATGACTCCGTCGCCATGTTATTGAAAAGGGGTCACCAATTGTGGGAGCTATGCTCGCACGATAAAGCCGGACAAAATGGACGACACCAGGAACGAAGTTTCACTGAGCTATTTGTTTTAGCTCAACTCGAAAGAACTCAAAAGCACTGAATCAGCCCATCGAACGGGCGGCAATTTATAAGTAAAGTTCAACACACAAAAGCCACGCCTCTCAGGCGGGCGTGGTATGCAAATAGGTAAGCCAAGTGTTCGCCCGGGAAAGGCAAGTCTGGACACGCCCGGGCGAGTCCGGACAAGTCACCGCTCGCCGGTTGCGTCATCGGCCGGTGCAAGGTAATTATGTCATGCTTCCGGTAACCGCTACAATGTCGTTGTCAACAAGAGACACATGGACCAGCGTGATTAGGGATCATCACGAGAGCTTGTTTTCGTTTAATTAGCCATCTTAGAACTCCTTCCATCCCAGTTGTTACCCTCGCCAGAGGAGAGGGTATTGCATTTGAGTCTGTTTGTTTGTTACTTGGCAAAATAACTTTTTTTTTTTTGACAAGTATGTTGATCACGCCGGTTTGTTTGTGTGTGTGTGTGTGTGTGTGTGTTTGTCTGTCTGCTCACTTATACTTGCATACAGGTTACAATTTTAAACCGATCTTCACGAAACTTCACCATATGGTAGAGTTCGTCGTCCGACAAAATCCTATATATTGTTTAGGTCAAAAGGTCAAAAGATCAACATAGGCCAAAGGTCAACCAAAAGTTTTTCAAATTTCTAAAATCCTCAATTTTAATCCGATTGACTTGAAATTTGAATAGGATTTACATATCTGCTAACTGAATTCAACCACCAACTATTTTTGAGATCAGCTGAGGCCAAAAAGTCAACATAGGCCAAAGGTCAACCACTTTTTTTGAATACTAAAATCCTCAATTTTCATCCAATTGACTTGAAATTTGAAAAGTATTTACACATCAGCTAACTGAATTCAACCACCAACTATTTTGAGATCAGCGTAGACCAAAAGGTCAACATAGGCCAAAGGTCAACAACAATTTCTAAAATCCTCAATTTTCATCCGATTGACTTGGAATTTGAATGTTATTTTCATGACGGCTAACTGAATTTAACCACCAACAATTTTTGAGATCAGCATAGGCCAAAATGTCAACATAGGCCAAAGGTCAACAACTTTTTTTTCAAATTTCTAAAGTCCTCAATTTTAATCCGATTGACTTGAAATTTGAATAGGATTTTCATTTCAGCTAAATTAATTCAACCAGCAACTATTTTTTTGATCAACACAGGGCAAAGGTCAACCACTTTTTTTCGAATTTCTAAAATCCTCAATTTTCATCCGATTGACTTGAAATTTGAAAAGGATTTACATATTGGCAAACTGAATTCAACCACCAGCTATTTTTGAGATCAGCATAGGCCAAAAGGTCAACATAGGCCAAAGGTCAACAACCATTTCAAATTTCTAAAATCCTCAATTTTCATCTGATTGACCCTAGAATTGAATGGGATTTACATATCAGTCAACTGAATTCAACCAACAACTATTTTTGAGGTCAACATAGGTCACAAGGTCAACATAGGCCAAAGGTCAACTACTTTTGATCGAATTTCTAAAATCCTCAATTTTCATGCGATTGACTTGAAATTTGAATAGGATTTTCATTTCAGCTAAATTAATTCAACCACCAACTATTTTTTTGATCAACACAGGGCAAAGGTCAACCACTTTTTTTCGAATTTCTAAAATCCTCAATTTTCATCCGATTGACTTGAAATTTGAAAAGGATTTACATATTGGCAAACTGAATTCAACCACCAGCTATTTTTGAGATCAGCATAGGCCAAAAGGTCAACATAGGCCAAAGGTCAACAACCATTTCAAATTTCTAAAATCCTCAATTTTCATCTGATTGACCCTAGAATTGAATGGGATTTACATATCAGTCAACTGAATTCAACCAACAACTATTTTTGAGGTCAACATAGGTCACAAGGTCAACATAGGCCAAAGGTCAACTACTTTTGATCGAATTTCTAAAATCCTCAATTTTCATGCGATTGACTTGAAATTTGAAAAAGATTGTTACATCGGCTAACTGAATTCAACCACCAACTATTTTTGAGATCAACATAGGTCACAAGGTCAACATAGGCCAAAGGTCAACCACTTTTTTCAAATTTTTAAAATCCTCAATTTTCATGCGATTGACTTGAAATTTGAAAAGGATTGTCATATCAGCAAACTGAATTGAACCACCAACTATTTTTGAGGTCAACATAGGCAAAAAGGTCAACATAGGCCAAAGGTAAACCACTTTTTTCAAATTTCTAAAATCCTCAATTTTCATCCGATTGACTTGAAGTTTGAATAGGAGTTTCATATCAGCTAACTGAATTCAACCACCAACTATTTTTGAGGTCAACATAGGCAAAAAGGTCAACATAGGCCAAAATTCTAAGATTGTAAATTTTCATCCGATTAACTTGAACTTTGAAGACGATTTGCATATCAGGTCACTGAATTCAACCACCAATATTTGTGAGATCAAAAGGATGCTCCACTGAGTGCCATTCTACTTTGTTCTCTTTTGCCAAGTGTAGCGATTTTTGTTTGTCATAGATTTTTTTGTCATTTCATATTGTCATTTGTCATTTCACTTTGAGTGATTTTTCATTTGTTTGTCTGGCTGTTTGTCCGCACAGAATAAATATGATTTCCTCTGCAACCATTTGTATGATTGACAGGAAATTTTCACCATAGGTGCGCCTCCTCCTGTATATATATTTTTAAAGAGAATTATGATGTCATAGGTCACGTGGTACAGGCACCGTCTTGGAAAAAACGAAAAACTTTGCACCTCTCTATCTCTGAAAGTGCTGCATAGAAAAAATTGAGACATGGCTCATTGTAAAGAACTCTCCATGCAGAATAACATTTGTTAATGATGATGTCATAGGTGCCTCCATTATGACATCATAATTCGACAAGTACAAACCTTGATCCGATCAATATGAAATTTCTTGAGCGTCATCTATGGATAAATTGGTGGAGAAAAAAATATGACGTCATCGGTCACATGGTTCGGCCGCCATATTTGTTTCAACACAATAGCACGTTCTGGCGAGGGTCTGCAATCTCTGAGTGCTCTTTCTTGTTTTTCATTGGTGAAATAACACTAACCTGAAAGGGAGGAACCCCGGGGTGGGTTCAGTTACTAAGCAGCCAGCTAGTGCTTGCCAAGCCATCCGTTCCTTATCAACAGTCTTGAATGGAGTGCTTCCTTGAATGATTGAGAGACTTGGCGAGCACTCTCCAAGAAACTTGGTAACCCCTGACGGTTTTTAGGCCTGAGCCGAGATCTACTGTAATCTATATACCCCACAGAGGGTAATGCCAATAACATGACCCAACGTTGCGCTCCTGTTCCTGTTCCGAGTGGGTGTAGTAGTCCACTGAAATCAGATCCATCGGTCTTTCAGATTTGTAATTTATATTGAACCAAGCCATGAAGATCCTCGGAGATTAATTATAATAATACCTTCAATAGCAAGGATGAGGGAGTTGAGTGGACAGAGGAGGCGAAAAAATATAGATTTTGTGTCGCAGGTTGTGATCATAGTGGGGTCATTGTTAAAAGAAGGAAATGCAAATGTGTGTAGGCGTGGCTTTCGCACATATTCGTGACGTCACCGCACATAATACGAACGACCAAGAGCAGCGGGAATGGCGTTCACTCAACCTGGTGGCAAGAAAAAAGTCTGCTATTACTACGATGGTGAGAGTGGCGGCCGGGGCGCGTTTACACCTGGTGATGAACGAACGCCTTCATTTGTGCCGGGTGCGCGTGTGGAGGTGCACAGTGCGCCGTGTGGTGCTCGCCTGGCCCTACCGGCGTCTTGCGCGGGCCCCGCTAGTGGCGCTAGTCGAGACCCGTAGTGAGAGCACGGATCGGCGCAGGCCTGAACTTATAGGATAGGCCATGGATAGGCACTTGTGACTGTCTTTAGTTAAATATTCCTCTTACCCTCGTCTCTCGTTCCTTTTACTTCATCATCGCGACTCGCATCTTGTTTTATATTTTTTGTTTGCGAAAAGAAAGTTCTACAATGTCTTTCTTAAAGCTGGTCTATTTATTACGTACGCACGTACGCACGGACGTGTTGGCGTATTCACCCAAGCCCTCACTTCAGTCTGTCAGCATGATTTTATACCCATCAGATCGTACCTGTCTCACCTGTTATCTGCTTTCGATGAGTTTACAGGTTTGATTGATAAGGAGCTGCAGTAGATATTTTCTATTTTGACTTCCTCGAAGCCACACAAGAGACTACTGTAGTACTGATGTAGATTACATCGCATCGCATCGTATCACTGACACTATCAGTGGCAAACTCCGCATTTGGATTGGAGTATTCCTAACAGGAGAACTTTAACGTCAATGGAGTGAGCTCAAACTGGAGTCCTTTAGGGAGTCTCATATCACGTGGTTGTGTACTTGCCCGCTTTTTGTTTGTTATCCAGAATTGATCAATAAGTTTGTGTCAATTGTTTTGCCACTGGCACGAAAATGATGGGTCCAGTTAAAACCAGGATCGAGCAGATTCGCTTCAAGATGACGTGGATAAGGAACAGGAATGGTCCTCCACCTGGCAGCTCCCCTTTAAGGAAACCAAGTGAAAGGTCCTGCATGTTGGAAGACTAAACAGTCAGAATGATTACCTTGGAATGGATGAGGTATTTCATCAGGAGGTCCAAACACAGAAAGACCCTTGGTGTTGTGATCGACAACAGACATAACATTCATCAGCATATCTCAGAATCCATTATCGAGGTCAATCATCGGATGTTCAGGTTCATAAAAAGGACGTTCTCAAACTTAACAAGAACGGCACTCGGTAGGGCACATACCTCCGCCAGGCTGAACAGTTTACATTTTGCATCCCACTGATAGGCCGGATCTGGATTCGGACCCGAACCAAAATCTAATCGGCTTGTTCTTGTCACCAAACCAACTCGTCCACCAAGTATAGTTATAACTCGTCCATAACTTTTTTAAATATCATGTTATTTAGCCTGGTGTTGGCTTAGCGGTTAGGGTGCCGGCTTGGGATCCTAGGATCCTGGGTTCGAATCCCGGTTGATCGCTGAATTAACGCCAGGGGGGTTGACTCAGCCTGTCATCCTTCTGAGGTCAGCAAATTGAGTACCAGCTTGCTGGGATGAATGATCCCAGTGTGTACCCCGATTTAGAATAGGTACACCGTATCCCTGCGCATCCTAAGAGCGTGACCAAGGGTTGGTGTCAGGAAGGGCATCCGGCCATAAAAACATTGCCTTAAACAGGGAACTATGATTGTCATGGGGCCCGCAAGGCTAACCCCCGCTCTAGCGGGGAAAAATGGCCTTAAAACGATCATTCATATTCATTCATTCATTCATATCCCTTTTTACCCGATCTCTCAATGGTGAAGAATCACTTAAAAATTAAATAATTCTCGTATCTGAATTCATCTTCAGATCGTCACTAAAATCGAATCTGTTCATTCTTGTCACACACACAACCTGTCCACAAAGTTTAGTCAAAATCTGTCCACAACTTTTTGAGATAGGGCCAAAAAAGATATATAGCTGGCTATCTCCCAATGGTGAAAAATTACTTTAAAAATTCTAGTAGCCGAATCCGGATCTTCACCATCATCTAATCATTTAGTCCTTGTCAAATACACTACCTCAAATACACAAATACTGTTAATGATGTCGTCCAAATCCGTCCACAACTTTTTGCGATATTTTGTTCACAGACAGACAGATAGACAAACAGACAGGGGTGAAAACATAACCTCCATTCACCTTTGGTGGTAGAGGTAACAAGAAAGAAAAAAAAACAAAAAAAAAACTTTCATCTTAGTTAGGCCATATCTAGAGGATGAAAACGCACTCTGACACTGGGTTCGAGATGAACGGAGATGGGATTGAGAGTGTGCAGAGATAGGCGACTGGGGTAGGCGGAGCGTTGTCGTGAGGGGTGGGGTAGGCGGAGCGTTGTCGTGAGGGGTGGGGTAGGCGGAGCGTTGTCGTGAGGGGTGGGGTAGGCGGAGCGTTGTCATGAGGGGTGGGGTAGGCGGAGCGTTGTCGTGAGGGGTGGGGTAGGCAGAGCGTTGTCATGAGGGGTGGGGTAGGCGGAGCGTTGTCGTGAGGGGTGGGGTAGGCGGAGCATTGTCGCGAGGGGTGGGGTAGGCGGAGCGTTGTCGTGAGGGGTGGGGTAGGCGGGGCGTTGTCGTGAGGGGTGGGGTAGGTGGAGCGTTGTCGGGAGTGCTGGGGTAGGCGGAGCGTTGTCATGAGGTTTGGGGTAGGCGGAGCGTTGTCGTGAGGGGGTGGGGTAGGCGGAGCGTTGTCGTGACGGGGTGGGTTAGGCGGAGTGTTGTGTCAGGAGATTATTGTGGGAGTTGGTGTGTGAGGAGTTATGAGGGGAGGGATAGGCGGGGCATTGTGAGAGGTGTGGTATGGGGGGAGCATTGTGAGAGGTGTGGTATGGGCAGAGCATTGTGATAGCTGGGTTATGGGGGGAGCATTGTGAGAGGTGGTGTAGGGGGAGGGGAAGCATTGTGTGGGAGTGAGAGCATTGCGGAAGGGGGGAGGGGTCAGCATTTCGAGAGGTGAATTAGGGGGAATATTTCGAGAGGTGGTGTAGGGAGGAGAGCATTGCGAGAGGTGGGGTGGGGGGGGGGGGGGGGGAGAGGGAGCATTGTGAGAGGTGGGGTAGGGTGGGAGAGCATTGCGAGAGGTGGGGTAGGGGGGGGGGGAGAGCATGGCGAGAGGTGGGGTAGGGGGGGAGAGCATTGTGAGAGGTGGGGTAGGGGGGGGAGAGCACTGAGAGGTGGGGTTGGTAGAAGAGCATTGCGAGAGGTGGGGTTGGTAGGAGAGCATTGCGAGAGGTGGGGTGTGAAGGGGGAGTGGGGAGAGCATTGTGAGGGGTGGGGTAGGGTGAGGGGCGGAGGGGTGTGCAGAACATTGTGAGGGGGGGAGGGGTGTGCAGAACATTGAGAGGTGGGGTCGGGAGGGCATTGTGAGGGGGGGGGGAGGGGTGGGGATAACGTCGGGAGAGCATTGTGAGGAGGGGTGGGGAGAGCATTGTGAGAGGTGGGGTGTGAAGGGGGAGAACATTGTGAGAGGTGGGGTTCGGGAGAGCATTGTGAGGGAGGGAGGGGGGAGGGAGGGTGCGGATAACGTCGGGAGAGCATTGTGAGGGGGGGAGGGGTGGGGAGAGCATTGTGGGGTGTGAAGGGGGAGTGGGGAGAGCATTGTGAGAGGTGGGGTAAGGGGAGCATTGTGAGGGGGGGGAGGGGTGTGCAGAACATTGTGAGAGGTGGGGTCGGGAGAGCATTGTGAGGGGGGGAGGGGCAGGGAGAACCTTGTGAGAGGTGGGGTTCGGGAGAGCATTGTGAGAGTTATGAGGGGAGGGGGATTATTGTGAGAGGTGGGGTCGGGATAGCATTGTGAGGGGGGGGGGGAGGGGCAGGGAGAACCTTGTGAGAGGTGGGGTTCGGGAGAGCATTGTGAGAGTTATTAGGGGAGGGGGATTATTGTGAGAGGTCGGGTCAGGAGAGTTTTGAAGTGGAAGGGGGATATGAGGGGGGAAAGCATTGTGAGAGACAGGGCAGTTAGATTTCAATACATCATTGTATGAGATTTGTTCAAATATATTTTGCAGACGGCAAGTTAATAAATACGAGGTTTTTAGAATTACCATGCGTTGTGTGTTTTCTTTTTAAGGTACAGTTGCGCTCCAAAATAATTAAAGTTGCTGTGCGTTGTCGTGAGCAAATTTGCGGGTTTTTTTTCACGAGCCACGAGCATGACACAGTTATAAAAACCCATCTTTCACCAGCCACACATAAAGCAGTTGGACATAAGCAAAAAAAAAACATGTTCTGCGAGCAGTGAGCAGGACCTGCTTCGACATTTGCGGCACAGTGCTTTGCGTTTTCGGCCACGTAGTTAATTATGTTTAAAAATGCTTGGAGTGTACAAGTGTGGTACTCATTTCGCCGACCTTGGAAGGATGCCGGGCTGAGTCAACCCCACCTGGTATTAATTAAGCAGCTGAACGGGATTCAAACTCAGGACCTTAGGATCCCAAAGCCGCCGCCCTAACCATTAGGCCAACACCAGGTAGAACTGTGTCATGGGTCTCAATCATTCTTCTTGTCTGTTGCTTTGACCTATTTTAATTTATTTTTTTTATTACAAAGTCAAGGCTCATGTAAGAGCAACACATACAACACAAAGCCATAAACAGAAAACACATAATAAAGGGAGTGGGAGCCGAGGGGGAGAGAGAGGGAAGCAAAACAACAGTAGAGAATAGGGACAGTGGTAGATTTGTGGAAGGGAGAAGGGTGGGGGAGGAGAAGGGGTGGGGGGTAGGAGGGCGTACATGGTATAAGACAAATGGACACTACTAGGACTTTCAGGAAAAACTAAATTTGAAAGAGGTCGATCTGGGGTGTATTAACGGGGGTAGAATAAATCAAGCTTTTGGATGGGGGAAGATAAGAGATGGTGGTGAACAGCTGTTTTAAAGACCTGGAGGGATGAGTGGGATTGAAGAGAGTGGGGGAGTTTGTTCCAGAGGAATGAAAAAGTGAAGGCGAGCAGAGAGTCTTGATTTTGGCAGTTTCACCTGAAAAGGGTTGCTGGCAGATCTTTGTGCATCCTGCAGGTATATTTTGGGGACAGAGCACAGACAGAGCAATGGAGCTAGGCCGGAGAGGAGTCAGTAGAAGATCACCAACCTGCCTGCGGTGAGAGAGTGAAATGCCCTCAGAATCGGCTTCATCGCGGGAGATACCAATGATTCTAAAAGCCTTGGTTTCTACAGCGTGAAGCCGAGCTAGGTGTGAGGCAGGTGCACCAGCCCAGAGGGGAGAGCAGTATTCCATCAAGCTGCGGATGAAATCTTTGTGTGTCTTGAGAAGCTCAGGAGTGCCAAGCAAGGACTTCGCACTACGGAGGATGCCCAGTCGATGCCCAGCTTGGAAATGTGGTTTTCCCAGGAAAGATCATGGCAGATAGAAAGTGTTTCAGCGAGTGCTGTATCGAGTACGAAAGTGGTCGCCATGTCCGGGATGTCCATATACAAAGGATGGAGACGGCTCTCAGCATATGAATTGAGGACAACATGCAGAAGAGTATGCCTTTGAGTGGACCTCTCATTCGCGCAAAGGCGAAACATATTTACGATCATCTGTCTGACGTGGGTGATGCCAGCACGAGCGATGATGGTACATGCAGTGCCAGTTTATTCACCACAAGCAGGGGATGGTTTCTTCGTTTCAAGGAGCGGTATGGTCTCAAAAATGTGAAGCTCAGGGGAGTGTGCCTCTGGACCACGAGGCAGCAAAAGTGTTCCCTGCTCAACTAACGAGGCTGATAGAAGAGAAGGGATACCTTCCAGAGCAGGTGTTCAGTGTGGTCAATGTTCAACGCTGACGAGACTGGCCTCTTCTGGAAAAAGCTGCCCACGAGAACTTTCATCTCGAAGCGCGAGGAGACAGCATCGGGATTCAAGGCTGCCAAGTACTGGGTATCTCTTCTCTGTGCAAACGCAAAAGGGGACTTCATGATGAAACACATTATGTTGTACCATTGCCTGAACCCGTGTGCTCTCAAGGGCAAGAACGAGCAAAGTCTGCCCGTGTTTTGGAGGTCCAACAGGAAAGCCTGGGTGATGGCAGCAATCTTCCTGGACTGGTTCCATAATGGTTTCGTCCCTCAAGTGGAGAGGTACATGGTGGACAAAAACCTTGTGTTCAAGGTTCTCTTGCTCCTGGACAAACGCTTCTGACCACTCCGCGAACCTGGACTTGGTTCACCCGAATGTCGAGATGATATTCTTACCGCCCAACACCACCACCCTGATCCAGCCACTTAACAGAGGTGTGATTTCAACGTTTAAAACGTATTACACCCGTCGCACAATATTACACCCATCACACCTTTTGCCGCATTTTGGATGCCATGGATTCCGACCCAGGTCTCACCGTTGGGCAGTGTGGAAGGATTTCAATATTGCCCACTGCATCGGTGCCATCAAGGAGTCGCTGGACAAGGTGAGAGCCTCCACCATCAAAGGCCACAGGCAGTGAAAAACTTTACTGGCTTTCCCGGTAACACGGAGCACAGGCATGTAATTGTCAGGTTGGCACGACAGGTGGAAGAGGGAAGGCTTTGATGCCATGCGGAAGGGGAAGGCTTTGATGTCATGCGGAAGGGGAAGGCTTTGATGCCATGCGGAAGCGGAAGGCTTTGATGCCATGCGGAAGGGGAAGGCTTTGATGCCATGCGGAAGGGGAAGGCTTTGATGCCATGCGGAAGGTGAAGGCTTTGAAGACATGCAGCCTGAGGAGTTGGAGGATCTCATTGCCTCGCATGGTGTAACCTCAACGATGAGTCGGAGGCCATTACAAAGGTTTCCGAGGAGGAGGGGGCGGGCAGTGATGAGGAAGAGGTGCCGAGGTCCCACCTCACAGTCCAGTTCCTGGGCGAGTTGCTGCAGGACATGCGGGTGCTTATCGACAGGTTGGAAGATGCTGACCCAGTCATGGAGAGGTACCTCAAGTTCAAGAGGGGCTTGGATGATGTGCTGCTCCCATACAAAGAGCTACATCAAAACCTGTGGCAATCTGCCAGGCAGCTCTCCATTACTCATTTATTTCACCCTGCTCCCTCCACCTCAAGACCATCAGCACCCTCTCGGAGTCCTCGCCAGAGTCCTCGCCAGAGTACTCGCCAGAGTCGAAAACATTTTAAACTTAAAAAAAAATTCTCTATGAATCAGGAACCGCCGGGACCCTACAACGTATCCCCCTTTTCCACCATTGAAACAATGGCACGGCATACATTCACGAGATTTTGTCTTTCCATTTGCGGATTTTCGCAATTCGGGAACCAATCCCCCCTTTCTCCATTGAAACAATGCCCCGCCATTCGTGGTTTTGTAATTCAGGGCACTTCCCATGAACGTATCCCCCGTGAATAGTGGGGTCTGACTGTATATGAAATTTGCATACATTTAAAATGTGTATTATACAGTAGAAGTGATGGAACAAAATAAATAAAACATCCTTCACTGATTCACATTTGTCAGCGTTTGACCCAAGTTGAATGAGTGAGAGTCCACTATAGTGTTTTGGTATAACCAAAACACATTCATGTATTTGACTTATTTTCATATTTTTGTTCACTAGGAGACATCGGCAATTACTACTATGGCCAGGGTCATCCCATGAAACCACATCGCATCCGCATGACCCACAATCTCCTGCTCAACTACGGTCTCTACCGCAAGATGGAAATTTACGTGAGTGTCTTTTGAACTTTTTGGGGGAGAATTTTTATGTTGGGCCAATTTCTAGAAGTTTTTTTTATTAGTGTGCACGCATAGGGGTTGATGGGGTTTTGCATGCGTGCTAGTGTCTGTGTCTGTCTGTCATAACCTTTCATCATTTGGGCCTTTGTCATGAACTTCTCAACAAACCTTTATTCTGAAAATATGGAGAACCATGTCATGAAAATCAAGCTCAGACACGACTTGTCCCTTGGGTAGGTTTAATATCATTTAGATCTGAAGTAACATCCTGTAAAAATACATTCATGCAACAGACATTAGAATCAGAGTATTACATGGGCAATGTTCCGATATCAATAGGTAAAACAAATCAGCGCAGCATATAGGGGCGTACATACCATTCAAACTACAGGACTATGTCACAGTAAGTGCCGCTGGAGTGTTTGTGCGCCCCGGTTGTCCCGGGTCTTATAGACGCCCCTTTTAAGCGAGCACACCCTGGGTTCACCTTCGGTATAATTTCACTACAAACCATAATTTACAATTGTTGTTTGATGGATGATGGTGTGAGTCGTCGCTTTCAAAGAATATCTTCCCTTCGTTGGCGTGCTTAATAAGCATTGTGTGTTGTGCGATGGCTGTATAGTGTATAGTCCAATGCGGGACCTACAGTGTGTACCACAAACATCACAGGTATAGACTGGTCCTTGCGGAGATGGACGTTGGCAGGTTTTTCCTTTATTGCCTCTGCTGTTTCTCGATAGCAAGTCTCCTACATTCAAAGTGGTCCAGGCCTTTGTGGCAAATGTTGCGCCAAACTGACCTGTTCGTGGCCTGATGTTCCCAGGTGACAACTAGAATGGCACAAGACTTGATTGTGGACTTGAGAACATCTTGAGAACACTTTATTTGTCCACCACGTGACCGTTTACCAAATTTAACTTGCCTATATAAATATCACTCTTGGGATTCTATGGTCTTCCATACGTGTGAAGTGTCCTGACCAGCGAAGCTGGGCTTGCATCAGTGAATACTGAACTCCTTTTTATTATTATTTTTTGTATACAAAGTTGTGGCTCGTCCTTGGATATGACAGCAGTCTTGGATTGATGTGTTCAGTATTCTGTTTCGCCAGGTGATTCCAATGATCTTACAAAGGCATCGTATATGGAATTGATCAAGGCGTTTGATATGGCGATGACAGGTTGTCCAAGATTTGCATCCGGGCAGGAATGTCGACAAGACAACAGCACGACAGACACTGACATAGACACACGATTGGTTACATCTAGTTTAGTTTGAGTGCAAAGCGGACGTGGACGGGCTTTGCATTTTGATGCTTTCTCGTTGAACACAGTAAAGGTGTATCTCTCTAACAAACCTCTTTTTAGTTTGTCTATGAATTGCATCCGATTTATTTATTTATTTATTTTTGTTTGTCTTTAGCATTTTCATAAAGTTGTTGCCTTTGAAGATGTACCTCGATCCTTATACCTGATGCTGATTGGGGTTGTCACCAGGACTTGTGGAATGTATTCCGGTGCAATTGTCCGCTAAATTGTCCATCCACGTCCGCTAAATGAGTGCGATCCCATTTAATTGCATCAAAGGAGTTACTGATTCGTTACATTAATTTTGTTTGAGTATTGATCACATGGTACAAAATTCATGAAAATAGAAAAATTGTTATATACCCTCCTTTGTGCTGGTTCACACCAATGTTGCTCTTCATTTGCATTCATGTTCAGGACGTGTAATGTGAACTTGCAAAGTCGCATACGAGTGCGGTCACATGTCCCTGGGGCTCCCACGAGCAAGTGTGGACTTTTGATGAGTACATATGCAGACCATCATTTTTGAGGAGTGCGATCGTGGTGTCATGTACTGTGGTACTTCACTTGTAATGTACTGCGGTATCATGATTATCCTGCTCATTCGGGTTATGGTGGGAATGTATCACTTTCATGGTCTGCACATTTGCCTCTAACCTGTAAATGCAAAAAAAAACAAAATTTATACACAAAGTATAAATAAAATACATAGAAGAGGAGGAACGTATCGTGACAAAAGTGAGTGAATGAAGCAGCAGAGGAACATTGTAACCTATGAGTATCAGAGCTGATCGAGGTAGGAAAGATGGCTGGTACAGATGGAGGATGATACGAGATTGTTTGTGCACTGCCACCTTGAAGCCATGGAAGGAGGAGCGGGATTGCACCGTCTCGGGAATGCAGTTTCGCAAGTGGAAGCAAAGAGGAATGAAAGAGTGAAGGTAAGCAGAGAGTCGGGATTTTGGCAGTTTCACCAGAAGAGGAATGCTGGCAGACCTTGTGTGTCCTGTAGGAATACTTGGGGGACAGAGCACAGACAGAGCTGGGGTACTATGTTTAAAGTGCAAGTAAAGTGATAATATATATTGGGCCTTATTATATAATATATCCTGAAGTTATGTTTTACTGAAATGAAATCTTTGAAATATTATTTTAACTATGAGAAAAACACTTTTTCCTGGAAATTTCCCGAATGAATTTCAAAAGTGGGCGGGGCGCATCTGTGACGTCATGAAAAGACAATAGGCTTATCGAGGTCAACAACTATGGCATCAGCGAGTGCAGAAATACTTGTAGAATTTGAGGATTTGAGTGGGAGTGAGAGCGAGTTTGTGCTGGAATTTTCGGAGGATGAGGGAAGTTCTTGCGATGGATTTGTCAGAGAAGAGATTGAGGAATTTAATGTGGATTTTGCTGGGATTAAACCCTATATGTTCGAGCCGGAGCGCGACGCTAATCAGGCTAATGGCGGACCGCGAAACACAAATGTCGAGGAAGAAGCATCCAGAATGGGAAACGGTGACTGGCGAGTTCTTAACTAAATATGAATGTACATACTTTCATGAATGACAAGTATTTTAAGTATCGCCGCTTATGGACATAACATAATGTGTTGATGAGTGTCATGTTTTGTTGCAGGTGTACACGTGGTCACTGCCAAGCAATGGCCACAGTCAGGGAGTCGACGTGTTGTCACGAGATTGGACAGACAGCACGGCGAATTCAGGGAATGATGGATGTGAACTGCATAACACAACACCCGGGATTTCAGATTGAAAAGGGGAGGGAGAGGCGGAAGAAGAATCATGATGGGGGTTAATTGCAGAGGAGGAAGAATTATGAAGGGAACAGATTGAAAAGGGGAGGGAGAGGAGAGGAGGAAGAATCATGATGGAAATGAATTGAAGAGACTGAAAGAAAAGATGGTGAAGATGAGTATTGATTGGTAATACGTCATGAACCGATTGGTAATGTCATATTGAAACAGAAAGAAAAAATTCATTTAAACTCTTTTGCACTGATCAATGGACGTTCCCAGTTTGTGGATGAAATCCTGTTCGTTGAGTTTCCGGGAGTTGTTGTTCCTCCATGTTCGAGTTGGAGAACCCAACCACAAACAGAATGTCACGTGATGATGAATAGTGTGTCCTACCTGGTTAAAGTGACGAGGAACGGGTTTACCTGAAGGATTCTTTGACCAAACTGTCGTCCAGTTTCACCGATGTCGGATGGTTGTCGGATGGATGTAGGATGGTTGTAGGATGGATGTAGTATGGTTGTAGGATGGATGTAGTATGGTTGTAGGATGGATGTAGTATGGTTGTAGGATGGATGTAGGATGGATGTAGGATGGTTGTAGGATGGTTTCACCGATGATGTAGGATGGTTTCACCGATGATGTAGGATGGTTGTAGGATGGTTTCACCGATGTAGGATGGTTGTTGGATGGTTTCACCGATGTAGGATGGTTGTTGGATGGTTTCACCGATGATGTAGGATGGTTTCACCGATGATGTAGGTTGGTTGTAGGATGGTTTCACCGATGATGTAGGATGGTTTCACCGATGATGTAGGATGGTTTCACCGATGATGTAGGATGGTTTCACCGATGATGTAGGATAGTTTCACCGATGATGTAGGATGGTTTCACCGATGATGTAGGATGGTTTCACCGATGATGTAGGATGGTTTCACCGATGATGTAGGATGGTTTCACCGATGATGTAGGATGGTTTCACCGATGATGTAGGATGGTTTCACCGATGATGTAGGATGGTTTCACCGATGATGTAGGATGGTTTCACCGATGATGTAGGATGGTTTCACCGATGTAGGATGGTTTCACCGATGATGTAGGATGGTTTCACCGATGTAGGATGATGTAGGATGGTTTCACCGATGATGTAGGATGGTTTCACCGATGATGTAGGATGGTTTCACCGATGATGTAGGATTGTTTCACCGATGATGTAGGATGGTTTCACCGATGATGTAGGATAGTTTCACCGATGATGTAGGATGGTTTCACCGATGATGTAGGATGGTTTCACCGATGATGTAGGATGGTTTCACCGATGATGTAGGATGGTTTCACCGATGATGTAGGATGGTTTCACCGATGATGTAGGATGGTTTCACCGATGTAGGATGATGTAGGATGGTTTCACCGATGATGTAGGATGGTTTCACCGATGTAGGATGATGTAGGATGGTTTCACCGATGATGTAGGATGGTTTCACCGATGATGGAGGATGGTTTCACCGATGATGTAGGATGGTTTCACCGATGATGGAGGATGGTTTCACCGATGTAGGATGGTTTCACCGATGATGTAGGATAGTTTCACCGATGATGTAGGATGGTTTCACCGATGATGTAGGATGGTTTCACCGATGATGTAGGATGGTTTCACCGATGATGTAGGATGGTTTCACCGATGATGTAGGATGGTTGTAGGATGATTGTAGGATGGATGTAGGATCAATGGTTGTAGGATGGTTTCACCAATGATGTAGGATGGTTGTAGGATGGTTTCACCGATGATGTAGGATGGTTTCACCGATGATGTAGGATGGTTTCACCGATGATGTAGGATGGTTTCACCGATGATGTAGGATGGTTTCACCGATGATGTAGGATGGTTTCACCGATGATGTAGGATGGTTTCACCGATGATGTAGGATGGTTGTAGGATGGTTTCACCGATGTAGGATGGTTGTTGGATGGTTTCACCGATGATGTAGGTTGGTTGTAGGATGGTTTCACCGATGATGTAGGATGGTTTCACCGATGATGTAGGATGGTTTCACCGATGATGTAGGATGGTTGTAGGATGGTTTCACCGATGTAGGATGGTTGTTGGATGGTTTCACCGATGATGTAGGTTGGTTGTAGGATGGTTTCACCGATGATGTAGGATGGTTTCACCGATGATGTAGGATGGTTTCACCGATGATGTAGGATGGTTTCACCGATGATGTAGGATGGTTTCACCGATGATGTAGGATGGTTTCACCGATGATGTAGGATGGTTTCACCGATGTAGGATGGTTTCACCGATGATGTAGGATGGTTTCACCGATGTAGGATGATGTAGGATGGTTTCACCGATGATGTAGGATGGTTTCACCGATGATGGAGGATGGTTTCACCGATGATGTAGGATGGTTTCACCGATGATGTAGGATGGTTTCACCGATGATGTAGGATGATTTCACCGATGATGTAGGATGGTTTCACCGATGATGTAGGATGGTTTCACCGATGATGTAGGATGGTTTCACCGATGATGTAGGATGATGTAGGATGGTTTCACCGATGTAGGATGATGTAGGATGGTTTCACCGATGATGGAGGATGGTTTCACCGATGATGTAGGATGGTTTCACCGATGATGGAGGATGCTTTCACCGATGATGTAGGATGGTTTCACCGATGATGTAGGATGGTTTCACCGATGATGTAGGATGGTTTCACCGATGATGTAGGATGGTTTCACCGATGATGTAGGATGGTTGATGTCGGTAGGTTTTTATAAAGTGACCGTGAAACACAGTAGATTCCATTGCATGTGCCACAGGTAAAATGATCCTTGATATATAGATGGTCTGCTTTCCTCCGGATATATTGATGGTCTGCTTTCCTCCGGATATATTGATGGTCTGCTTTCCTCCGGATATATAGATGGTCTGCTTTCCTCCGGATATATAGATGGTCTGCTTTCCTCCGGATATATAGATGGTCTGCTTTCCTCCGGATATATTGATGGTCTGCTTTCCTCCGGATATATTGATGGTCTGCTTTCCTCCGGATATATTGATGGTCTGCTTTCCTCCGGATATATAGATGGTCTGCTTTCCTCCGGATATATAGATGGTCTGCTTTCCTCCGGATATATAGATGGTCTGCTTTCCTCCGGATATATAGATGGTCTGCTTTCCTCCGGATATATTGATGGTCTGCTTTCCTCCGGATATATTGATGGTCTGCTTTCCTCCTGATATATAGATGGTCTGCTTTCCTCCGGATATATAGATGGTCTGCTTTCCTCCGGATATATAGATGGTCTGCTTTCCTCCGGATATATTGATGGTCTGCTTTCCTCTGGATATATAGATGGTCTGCTTTCCTCCGGATATATAGATGGTCTGCTTTCCTCCGGATATATAGATGGTCTGCTTTCCTCCGGATATATTGATGGTCTGCTTTCCTCCGGATATATTGATGGTCTGCTTTCCTCCGGATATATAGATGGTCTGCTTTCCTCCGGATATATAGATGGTCTGCTTTCCTCCGGATATATTGATGGTCTGCTTTCCTCCGGATATATAGATGGTCTGCTTTCCTCCGGATATATAGATGGTCTGCATTCCTCCGGATATATAGATGGTCTGCTTTCCTCCGGATATATTGATGGTCTGCTTTCCTCCGGATATATAGATGGTCTGCTTTCCTCCGGATATATAGATGGTCTGCTTTCCTCCGGATATATTGATGGTCTGCTTTCCTCCGGATATATAGATGGTCTGCTTTCCTCCGGATATATAGATGGTCTGCATTCCTCCAGATATATAGATGGTCTGCTTTCCTCCGGATATATTGATGGTCTGCTTTCCTCCGGATATATAGATGGTCTGCTTTCCTCCGGATATATAGATGGTCTGCTTTCCTCCGGATATATAGATGGTCTGCTTTCCTCCGGATATATTGATGGTCTGCTTTCCTCCGGATATATAGATGGTCTGCTTTCCTCCGGATATATAGATGGTCTGCTTTCCTCCGGATATATAGATGGTCTGCTTTCCTCCGGATATATAGATGGTCTGCTTTCCTCCGGATATATAGATGGTCTGCTTTCCTCCGGATATATAGATGGTCTGCTTTCCTCCGGATATATTGATGGTCTGCTTTCCTCCGGATATATAGATGGTCTGCTTTCCTCCGGATATATAGATGGTCTGCTTTCCTCCGGATATATAGATGGTCTGCTTTCCTCCGGATATATGGATGGTCTGCTAAGCTTTCCTCCAGATATATAGATGGTCTGCTTTCCTCCGGATATATAGATGATCTGCTTTCCTCCGGATATATAGATGGTCTGCTTTCCTCCGGATATATAGATGATCTGCTTTCCTCCGGATATATAGATGGTCTGCTTTCCTCCGGATATATAGATGGTCTGCTTTCCTCCGGATATATTGATGTCATAGGGTTGATAAAGTCACTGGTGTCGGCAACGACTGCGCAGGTATCACAATAATCACAATAATCACACATATCACAATAACACACTTCACACAATAACACACAATAACTGGCAGAACAGCTGTACGCCACACACTTCTGTACCATTGCCAATTGAAACACACAATAACTAAAAATAATCAGGTAAACATCACACGGCAAATCAACGCGATAGCTTTATGATGGCAATAAATCATCTGTTCGCAGGCGAAGTCTTTTTGTGACGTCAAATTCCGGAAAATGCTGAACGCTTCCGGTTTATTGCATACTAGCAGAAGTACCCGGCATTGCGGGGCGGGGGAGGGGAGGGGAGGGGAACGGGGGGGGGGGGGGGGGAGAGCCCCTTGGTAAAGCGAGCGATTGTTTTTTTTTGTCATAGCGTCATAGCGATTTTTTTTTTCATAGTGTCATATCATTCATAGCATCATAGCGTTTCATAGCGTCATAGCGATTTTTTTTTTCATAGCGCCATAGCGTCATATCGTTCATAGCGTCATCGCGTTCATAGCGTTTCATAGCGTCATAGCGATTTTTTTTTCCATAGCGTTCATAGCGTCATAGCGTCATCACGTGATCGCTCTGAGCGAATCAGCGCCCACCTGCTCTTGATTCCGTTGATTCCGTGCGCTGAAATGCGCTGAGGTAAATATGAATAAAAAATATGGATCGTCAAATATTTTGAGTTCGGCCATGTTCGTCCCAGGCTCAATGGCCATGTCTATGCCAAATATCAAGCACGTAAGCCTCTCCGTTTAGGAGTGTCATAAAACATAACTGTCATAAAGTGTCATAAAGTGTACTACAACCATTTAGGAGTGTTTAGGAGTGTCATAAAAAAAAAAAAAACGTCTATCGGTAACATTACACACACACACACACACACACACACACACACACACACACACACACACACACAAACTGTGTTTTATATATACTAGGGCATGCCCGTACTATATATATATCTAAAATTATATCCCCCCCCTCTATTTACATGAAATGGTTTGGTCTAAAGCGAACGGCTTGTGAGTACGGTGACAACCCCCCCCCCCCCCCCCCCCCCCTCTATTTACATGAAATGGTTTGGTCCAAAGCGAACGGCTTGCGGAGTTTGGTAAAGAAATCGCCATAGCGTGCACGTAATTAGTTTTAAAACATAGTTTAACGGCAACATAGTTTGCCAACGTGAAATAAATGAATACGCTCTCAAATGTGCCGTCCGAGGCAGAGTCTGTTCGCCACGTTCGGCACACGTGATAGCTCGCTGCTCTCTGATTGGTTGAATCGTTTTTTGGACATAGCTCGGTAACTACTTCTCCGATTAATATGTCGCAAATTAGTTTTAATTAGTTTTACAACATAGTTTAACGGCAACATAGTTTGCCAACGTGAAATAAATGAATACGCTCTCAAATGTGCCGTCTGAGGCAGAGTCTGTTCGCCACGTTCGGCACACGTGATAGCTCGCTGCTCTCTGATTGGTTGAATCGTTTTTTGGACATAGCTCGGTAACTACTTGTCCGATTAATATGAAACCTTGAAAAGGCACATCCTCGGGTCCCCAGCAATATACCTGGCAAGTTTAAAGTATATCGGACCCGTGGTTGTCGAGAAACAGCGGTCACAGACATACAGACATACATACATACATACATACATACATACATACATACACACAGAGATTACTGGAATTATAGATAGATATATTGCAGGAGGAGGTGGTGGTCGACTCCAAGGGATCTGAGTGATATATAGTATTGTAGGAGGAGGTGGTGGTCGATTCCAAGGGATCTGAGTGATATATAGTATTGTAGGAGTGGGTGGTGGTCGATTCCAAGGGATCTGAGTGATATATAGTATTGTAGGAGGGGGTGGTGGTCGATTCCAAGGGATCTGGGTGATATTTAGTATTGTAGGAGGGGGTGGCGGTCGATTCCAAGGGATCTGAGTGATATATAGTATTGCAGGAGGAGGTGGTGGTCGATTCCAAGGGATCTGAGTGATATATAGTATTGTAGGAGGAGGTGGTGGTCGATTCCAAGGGATCTGGGTGATATTTAGTATTGTAGGAGGGGGTGGTGGTCGATTCCAAGGGATCTGGGTGATATTTAGTATTGCAGGAGGAGGTGGTGGTCGATTCCAAGGGATCTGAGTGATATATAGTATTGTAGGAGGGGGTGGTGGTCGATTCCAAGGGATCTGAGTGATATTTAGTATTGTAGGAGGGGGTGGTGGTCGATTCCAAGGGATCTGGGTGATATTTAGTATTGTAGGAGGGGGTGGTGGTCGATTCCAAGGGATCTGGGTGATATTTAGTATTGCAGGAGGAGGAGGTGGTGGTCGATTCCAAGGGATCTGAGTGATATATAGTATGGTAGGAGGAGGTGGTGGTCGATTCCAAGGGATCTGGGTGATATTTAGTATTGTAGGAGGGGGTGGTGGTCGATTCCAAGGGATCTGGGTGATATTTAGTATTGCAGGAGGAGGTGGTGGTCGATTCCAAGGGATCTGAGTGATATATAGTATTGTAGGAGGGGGTGGTGGTCGATTCCAAGGGATCTGAGTGATATTTAGTATTGTAGGAGGGGGTGGTGGTCAATTCCAAGGGATCTGGGTGATATTTAGTATTGCAGGAGGAGGTGGTGGTCGATTCCAAGGGATCTGAGTGATATATAGTATTGTAGGAGGGGGTGGTGGTCGATTCCAAGGGATCTGAGTGATATATAGTATTGTAGGAGGAGGTGGTGGTCGATTCCAAGGGATCTGAGTGATATATAGTATTGTAGGAGGGGGTGGTGGTCGATTGTGAAGGATCTGAGTGATATTTAGTATTGTAGGAGGGGGTGGTGGTCGATTGTGAGGGATCTGAGTGATATTTAGTATTGTAGGAGGTGGTGGTGGTCGATTGTGAGGGATCTGAGTGATATTTAGTATTGCAGGAGGAGGTGGTGGTGGTCGATTGTGAGGGATCTGAGTGATATTTAGTATTGCAGGAGGAGGAGGTGGTGGTCGATTCCAAGGGATCTGGGTGATATTTAGTATTGTAGGAGGAGGTGGTGGTCGATTGTGAGGGATCTGGGTGATATTTAGTATTGTAGGAGGAGGTGGTGGTGGTCGATTGTGAGGGATCTGAGTGATATTTAGTATTGCAGGAGGAGGAGGTGGTGGTCGATTCCAAGGGATCTGGGTGATATTTAGTATTGTAGGAGGAGGGTGGTGGTCGATTGTGAGGGATCTGAGTGATATTTAGTATTGCAGGAGGAGGAGGTGGTGGTCGATTCCAAGGGATCTGGGTGATATTTAGTATTGTAGGAGGAGGAGGTGGTGGTCGATTCCAAGGGATCTGGGTGATATTTAGTATTGTAGGAGGAGGTGGTGGTCGATTGTGAGGGATCTGGGTGATATTTAGTATTGCAGGAGGAGGAGGTGGTGGTCGATTCCAAGGGATCTGGGTGATATTTAGTATTGTAGGAGGAGGTGGTGGTGGTCGATTGTGAGGGATCTGGGTGATATTTAGTATTGCAGGAGGAGGAGGTGGTGGTCGATTCCAAGGGATCTGGGTGATATTTAGTATTGTAGGAGGAGGTGGTGGTCGATTGTGAGGGATCTGGGTGATATTTAGTATTGCAGGAGGAGGAGGTGGTGGTCGATTCCAAGGGATCTGGGTGATATTTAGTATTGCAGGAGGAGGTGGTGGTGGTCGATTGTGAGGGATCTGAGTGATATTTAGTATTGCAGGAGGAGGAGGTGGTGGTCGATTCCAAGGGATCTGGGTGATATTTAGTATTGTAGGAGGAGGTGGTGGTCGATTGTGAGGGATCTGGGTGATATTTAGTATTGCAGGAGGAGGAGGTGGTGGTCGATTCCAAGGGATCTGGGTGATATTTAGTATTGTAGGAGGAGGTGGTGGTCGATTGTGAGGGATCTGGGTGATATTTAGTATTGCAGGAGGAGGAGGTGGTGATCGATTCCAAGGGATCTGGGTGATATTTAATATTGCAGGAGGAGGTGGTGGTGGTCGATTCCAAGGGATCTGGGTGATATTTAGTATTGTAGGAGGAGGTGGTGGTCGATTGTGAGGGATCTGGGTGATATTTAGTATTGCAGGAGGAGGAGGTGGTGGTCGATTCCAAGGGATCTGGGTGATATTTAGTATTGTAGGAGGAGGTGGTGGTGGTCGATTGTGAGGGATCTGGGTGATATTTAGTATTGCAGGAGGAGGAGGTGGTGGTCGATTCCAAGGGATCTGGGTGATATTTAGTATTGTAGGAGGAGGTGGTGGTCGATTGTGAGGGATCTGGGTGATATTGCAGGAGGTGGTCGATTGTGAGGGATCTGAGTGATATTTAGTATTGCAGGAGGAGGAGGAGGTCGTGGTCGATTCCAAGGGATCTGGGTGATATTTAGTATTGTAGGAGGAGGTGGTGGTCGATTGTGAGGGATCTGGGTGATATTTAGTATTGTAGGAGGAGGTGGTGGTGGTCGATTGTGAGGGATCTGAGTGATATTTAGTATTGCAGGAGGAGGAGGTGGTGGTCGATTCCAAGGGATCTGGGTGATATTTAGTATTGTAGGAGGGGGTGGTGGTCGATTGTGAGGGATCTGAGTGATATTTAGTATTGTAGGAGGTGGTGGTGGTCGATTGTGAGGGATCTGAGTGATATTTAGTATTGTAGGAGGTGGTGGTGGTCGATTGTGAGGGATCTGAGTGATATTTAGTATTGCAGGAGGAGGTGGTGGTGGTCGATTGTGAGGGATCTGAGTGATATTTAGTATTGCAGCAGCAGGAGGAGGAGGTGGTGGTCGATTCCAAGGGATCTGGGTGATATTTAGTATTGTAGGAGGAGGTGGTGGTCGATTGTGAGGGATCTGAGTGATATTTAGTATTGCAGGAGGAGGAGGTGGTGGTCGATTCCAAGGGATCTGGGTGATATTTAGTATTGTAGGAGGAGGTGGTGGTCGATTGTGAGGGATCTGAGTGATATTTAGTATTGCAGGAGGAGGTGGTGGTGGTCGATTGTGAGGGATCCGAGTGATATTTAGTATTGTAGGAGGTGGTGGTGGTCGATTGTGAGGGATCTGAGTGATATTTAGTATTGCAGGAGGAGGTGGTGGTGGTCGATTGTGAGGGATCTGAGTGATATTTAGTATTGCAGGAGGAGGAGGTGGTGGTCGATTCCAAGGGATCTGGGTGATATTTAGTATTGTAGGAGGAGGGTGGTGGTCGATTGTGAGGGATCTGAGTGATATTTAGTATTGCAGGAGGAGGAGGTGGTGGTCGATTCCAAGGGATCTGGGTGATATTTAGTATTGTAGGAGGAGGTGGTGGTGGTCGATTGTGAGGGATCTGAGTGATATTTAGTTTTGCAGGAGGAGGTGGTGGTGGTCGATTGTGAGGGATCTGAGTGATATTTAGTATTGCAGGAGGAGGAGGAGGTGGTGGTCGATTCCAAGGGATCTGGGTGATATTTAGTATTGTAGGAGGAGGTGGTGGTCGATTGTGAGGGATCTGGGTGATATTTAGTATTTCAGGAGGAGGAGGTGGTGGTCGATTCCAAGGGATCTGGGTGATATTTAGTATTGTAGGAGGAGGTGGTGGTGGTCGATTGTGAGGGATCTGGGTGATATTTAGTATTGCAGGAGGAGGAGGTGGTGGTCGATTCCAAGGGATCTGGGTGATATTTAGTATTGTAGGAGGAGGTGGTGGTCGATTGTGAGGGATCTGGGTGATATTTAGTATTGCAGGAGGAGGAGGTGGTGGTCGATTCCAAGGGATCTGGGTGATATTTAGTATTGCAGGAGGAGGTGGTGGTGGTCGATTGTGAGGGATCTGAGTGATATTTAGTATTGCAGGAGGAGGTGGTGGTGGTCGATTGTGAGGGATCTGAGTGATATTTAGTATTGCAGGAGGAGGAGGTGGTGGTCGATTCCAAGGGATCTGGGTGATATTTAGTATTGCAGGAGGAGGTGGTGGTGGTCGATTCCAAGGGATCTGGGTGATATTTAGTATTGTAGGAGGAGGTGGTGGTCGATTGTGAGGGATCTGGGTGATATTTAGTATTGCAGGAGGAGGAGGTGGTGGTCGATTCCAAGGGATCTGGGTGATATTTAGTATTGTAGGAGGAGGTGGTGGTGGTCGATTGTGAGGGATCTGGGTGATATTTAGTATTGCAGGAGGAGGAGGTGGTGGTCGATTC
The DNA here is from genome assembly GCF_964187855.1 of Myxine glutinosa. Classification (NCBI taxonomy): domain Eukaryota; kingdom Metazoa; phylum Chordata; class Myxini; order Myxiniformes; family Myxinidae; genus Myxine; species Myxine glutinosa. The sequence continues at coordinate 29,525 of NW_027616764.1, forward strand.
CAAGGGATCTGGGTGATATTTAGTATTGTAGGAGGAGGTGGTGGTCGATTGTGAGGGATCTGGGTGATATTGCAGGAGGTGGTCGATTGTGAGGGATCTGAGTGATATTTAGTATTGCAGGAGGAGGAGGAGGTGGTGGTCGATTCCAAGGGATCTGGGTGATATTTAGTATTGTAGGAGGAGGTGGTGGTCGATTGTGAGGGATCTGGGTGATATTTAGTATTGTAGGAGGAGGTGGTGGTGGTCGATTGTGAGGGATCTGAGTGATATTTAGTATTGCAGGAGGAGGAGGTGGTGGTCGATTCCAAGGGATCTGGGTGATATTTAGTATTGTAGGAGGGGGTGGTGGTCGATTGTGAGGGATCTGAGTGATATTTAGTATTGTAGGAGGTGGTGGTGGTCGATTGTGAGGGATCTGAGTGATATTTAGTATTGTAGGAGGTGGTGGTGGTCGATTGTGAGGGATCTGAGTGATATTTAGTATTGCAGGAGGAGGTGGTGGTGGTCGATTGTGAGGGATCTGAGTGATATTTAGTATTGCAGGAGGAGGAGGTGGTGGTCGATTCCAAGGGATCTGGGTGATATTTAGTATTGTAGGAGGAGGTGGTGGTCGATTGTGAGGGATCTGAGTGATATTTAGTATTGCAGGAGGAGGAGGTGGTGGTCGATTCCAAGGGATCTGGGTGATATTTAGTATTGTAGGAGGAGGTGGTGGTCGATTGTGAGGGATCTGAGTGATATTTAGTATTGCAGGAGGAGGTGGTGGTGGTCGATTGTGAGGGATCCGAGTGATATTTAGTATTGCAGGAGGAGGAGGTGGTGGTCGATTCCAAGGGATCTGGGTGATATTTAGTATTGTAGGAGGAGGTGGTGGTCGATTGTGAGGGATCTGGGTGATATTTAGTATTGCAGGAGGAGGAGGTGGTGGTCGATTCCAAGGGATCTGGGTGATATTTAGTATTGTAGGAGGAGGTGGTGGTGGTCGATTGTGAGGGATCTGGGTGATATTTAGTATTGCAGGAGGAGGAGGTGGTGGTCGATTCCAAGGGATCTGGGTGATATTTAGTATTGTAGGAGGAGGTGGTGGTCGATTGTGAGGGATCTGGGTGATATTTAGTATTGCAGGAGGAGGAGGTGGTGGTCGATTCCAAGGGATCTGGGTGATATTTAGTATTGCAGGAGGAGGTGGTGGTGGTCGATTGTGAGGGATCTGAGTGATATTTAGTATTGCAGGAGGAGGAGGTGGTGGTCGATTCCAAGGGATCTGGGTGATATTTAGTATTGTAGGAGGAGGTGGTGGTCGATTGTGAGGGATCTGGGTGATATTTAGTATTGCAGGAGGAGGAGGTGGTGGTCGATTCCAAGGGATCTGGGTGATATTTAGTATTGCAGGAGGAGGTGGTGGTGGTCGATTGTGAGGGATCTGAGTGATATTTAGTATTGCAGGAGGAGGAGGTGGTGGTCGATTCCAAGGGATCTGGGTGATATTTAGTATTGTAGGAGGAGGTGGTGGTCGATTGTGAGGGATCTGGGTGATATTTAGTATTGCAGGAGGAGGAGGTGGTGGTCGATTCCAAGGGATCTGGGTGATATTTAGTATTGCAGGAGGAGGTGGTGGTGGTCGATTGTGAGGGATCTGAGTGATATTTAGTATTGCAGGAGGAGGAGGTGGTGGTCGATTCCAAGGGATCTGGGTGATATTTAGTATTGCAGGAGGAGGTGGTGGTGGTCGATTGTGAGGGATCTGAGTGATATTTAGTATTGCAGGAGGAGGAGGTGGTGGTCGATTCCAAGGGATCTGGGTGATATTTAGTATTGTAGGAGGAGGTGGTGGTCGATTGTGAGGGATCTGGGTGATATTTAGTATTGCAGGAGGAGGAGGTGGTGGTCGATTCCAAGGGATCTGGGTGATATTTAGTATTGTAGGAGGAGGTGGTGGTCGATTGTGAGGGATCTGGGTGATATTTAGTATTGCAGGAGGAGGAGGTGGTGGTCGATTGTGAGGGATCTGAGTGGTATTTAGTATTGCAGGAGGAGGTGGTGGTCGATTGTGAGGGATCTGGGTGATATTTAGTATTGTAGGAGGAGGTGGTGGTCGATTGTGAGGGATCTGGGTGATATTTAGTATTGCAGGAGGAGGAGGTGGTGGTCGATTGTGAGGGATCTGAGTGGTATTTAGTATTGCAGGAGGAGGTGGTGGTGGTCGATTGTGAGGGATCTGAGTGATATATATAGATAGTCGCGCTGCAAGGAACATCACGTGATCGCTCTGAGCGATCGATTGCAACTCTGCGTCTTGTCGTGGGCGTGGTCAACGTGGCCTCATGCTCCCAGGTGATTGGCTAACTCGAGCTCGAGAGAGCCATAATGCGCTACGTTATGGCAAAAAATATGAATCTAAAGATGAAAGGGAAGAAAAGCTATGTGGTGTGAATGGCAATGTTCGTCGCTTAAATGTTAAAAAAGGCAATTGCTTTTCGCTCTGAAATACGTGCGAACACGTAACTGAGTAATGGCGGCAGGGAACATCACGTGATCGCTCTGAGCGAATCAGCGTGCTGCTCTGCGACCGGTCAGATTCCGGTCATAATATTTCGCGCTGAGATAAAAATATGGTAAAAGCATATTATGAAATAAATTTTTAGGTCAGCCATGTTCGTCCCAGGCTCAATGGCCATGTCTGTGCCAAATATCAAGTACGTGAGCCTCTCCGTTTAGGAGTCTATCGGTAACATTACATACACACACACACACACGCATACACAAACTGTGTTTTATATATATATATAGATGAAGATATGTGTTGAAAAATGGCAAAAATATGCTAATTATGTTAACTATAATCACTAAATATTGTGTATTGCCAAATAAATGTTAAAAATGAACATAATTCTCCCTAATAAGGCCCAATATACATTGTCACTTTACTTGCACTTTAATAATTTTGTTATAATTTTTTTATTTCAATATGAAATACATTTATATTTATATTAACTAACATATTATTAAAATAAAATAAATTGTATTTTAACATGTTATAATTTTATCGCGCAGACAGAGCAGTGCTTTTGAATTGAATGTTATATTTTGAACACGAATCAGAGCATCCGTAGGAAGACAAGCTTGCCGTTTTACAATCCTGTGCCTCCGAATTCTTCCTGACTGCACAAGTGCAGAGAGGAGTGAGAATTTTTTTTGTTTACTCTGGCTGCCTGCCTCGTAATCACTCGCTGTGTGTTTTCCGCCGAGCCTCCAGATTGCGCCTCAATCCTCCAGAACCTTCCATTCAGTGCGCCCTTAGAGCTGGGATGACCAGTAATATGGTTTTGATTGTAACCCTTGCTAGAGGGTATTGCATTTGAGTCGGTTTGATTGTTACTTGCAAAATCGAAGATTTTTCAAGTATATTGGTCGGTTGCGTTTATGGGTCTGTCTAGAGTCCCTGTATAAAGAGAGTTGCGCCATGCGCTGACCCGAGATTTCTGGTCACGTGATTTCGTGGCGCCATTTTGTGTCTAACTTCACCGTGCGTGAACGTCAGCTTGGTACGGGAATGTTGTTTATTGCTAAACAAAATGACTGGTTGTTCTGCTTTTGGTTGTTCAAACCAATCTGGGAAATATAAGATGTATAGATTTCCAAGTGATAAAGTCAGAAGACAAATTTGGGAAGCGAAAGTCAGACGAAAGAGCTGGAAAGCGATCGACTCCTCGAGACTCTGCCAGGTAGGCCCACGCCGCTTGATGATCGATGTTCAAAAGCAATTCTATCTGCTCGGTTTTTTTTTAGTTGTCTGTCCGTTGAAAACCCTTTTAAAGGGAAGTGATTTAAAGGAATGAACGGAGCAGTGATGAGTCACTTGTGAGGAGTGAACGGAGTAGTGATGGTGTCTCACTTGTGAGGAGTGAACGGAGTAGTGATGAGTTTCACTTGTGAGGAGTGAACGTAGTGTGATGAAGTGTTGGTCTGGTCAGAGTGTTGTATTACGGGCAGAGTTTTCTTACGGTCTGAATGTATGAATCATGTTCTGTACTGAATGTATGAACCAAGTTTTGTACTGAATGTTTACTGTGTTGGCCTCATCGTGTTCCTGGTGAAATTAAACAAGTTATGGTGAATACGACGTCGTATCTGTGCTTTTCCATATCTGTTCGACTAGACGAACCGTGCACACTGCAGGTATTTTTAAAAGTTTTTTCTCTGTTTAATTACGGCTTGGCGCAGTCGAAAATTAAGTGTTAATTAAGTCGCCAGCTATGAAACATATTAATCGATCAGGCAATATCCATCAGAGTTCTGGGCAAGGGTGTAGTAATAAATGAACGTTTCAATCTTACTAGATGCCGATGACGTTTTCCTTATGTCAGAGACAGAAGCTGACTTGCAGCTTGTTAAATCATTACAATGGAAATTGAATATAAATGTCGATAAAACTAAAGTTGTACACTAGAAATATGGCAATACCACGTACAGAATTTGTTTTAAGTGTGTTAGACTATATGTCGGCTGGAAGTCCTACACCGGAATTGCTCTCGGCACCCTTTAAAAAATATTGGATATGCCCACACTCCTTTCTAAAAGTTATTAAAATTCAGAGAACGACAGCATTGGTTTGTCTTACTTATAATGTTAGCTCTTATATGCAGTGTTGGCTTGTAATATGCATTGCCATACCACTTTTAATATCACCACACAGCTCTTTTTCACGGCAATAGCTGAGTTTTTGACAAAACAAATATCACCTGTATGTAATAATAAGACTAAATATTTGTAGTAAATTTTTTTTTAGCAGGTTTAGAATATATCACCCCATATCGCGAATGTACATGTATATCTAATCCGACACACTTAGACACAAAATGGCGTCCAAATTTGAGTTGACACAACTCTCTATATACAGGGACTCTAGGTCTGTCTGTCTTTGTCTGTCTTTGTCTGTTTGTCTGTTTGTTTGTCACCGGCGTACAGGTCACAATTCTAAACCGATCGTCACGAAACTTTACCAAGTTGTATGGGTCGTCCCAATTGAGAAGCCTATTGTTTTTGGGGTCAAAAGGTCAACATCAGCCAAAGGTCACCAACTTTGCCAGATTTCTAAAATCCTCAATTTTCATCCGATTGACTTGAAATTTGAAGAGGACTTGCATATCTGGTCACTGAATTCAACCACCAAGTATATTTGAGGTCAACCTAGGCCAAAAGGTCAACATAGGCCAAATTTCTAAAATCACCAGTTTTCATTTGATTGACTTGAAATTCTAAGAGGATTTCCATATCTGGTCACTGAATTCAACCACCAACTATTTTTGAGGTCAACATAGGCCAAAAGGTCAACATAGGCCAAGTTTTTAAAATCCTCAATTTTCATCCGATTGACTTGAAAATTGAACAGCATTTGCACATTGTCACTAAATAGGGAAACTAACTATTTTTGAGGTCAAAAGGTCAAAGATCAACTCAAGGTCAACCTTACAAAATCATTTTTCATCTGAAAAATCGTCGCTTTTCTTCCTGTTGACCCGAGCTTTGATCAAGATTGTCAATTTTAATCTTGCTGAAATGGACAATTTGCTGTATCAATGGAATCTTTTTTCTTGGGGGTGGGGGGCGGATTTTGCAAGTATCGTGCTCCGCATGACTTCTTGTTTTTCCAGCAAGTATGTTGATCTGTTTGTCTGTCTGCAGCACTACGTTTACACCGTTGCACGTAGAATCGCCAAACTTTGCACACGTATTTGTCTTGCCCTGTAGTTCGGCCGCCATCTTGGAAAAACCGAAAAACTTTGCACCTCTATATCTCCGAAAGTGCTGAACAGAAAAAATTGAGACATGGCTCATTGTAAAGAACTCTCCATGGGGAATAAAATATGTTAATGGTGACGTCATAGGTCACGTGGTTCGGCCGCCATCTTGGAAAAACCGAAAAACTTTGCACCTCTATCTCCGAAAGTGCTGAACAGAAAAAATTGAGACATGGTTCATTGTAAAGAACTCTCCATGGGGAATAAAATGTTGATGATGTCATATGTGGCTCCATTATGATGTCATAATTCGACAAGTGCAAAACTTCCTCCAATCAAGATGAAATTGAGCGTCATCTCGTGATAAATTGGTGGGGGGAAAATAATGACATCGGTCACGTGGTTCGGCCGCCATATTTGTTTTATTACAAAAGCCTTAAAAATCACTAAAAACGTTCCTGGCGAGGGTCTACAATCTGATTGCTCTTTCTTGTTTTGTAATGTAATGCATGTGCTGAAAGACATGTTTTGGTTTATGCATAGTTTATGCTGTGGGAAGGTGCAGGTGAGGATATAAGGATGGGAGAAAAGTTTTAAATGGATTGAGGAAGGGAAGGGTTGAAAGGGATTAAGAAGATGGGTGGGGTGGGGGTGGGTGGGGGGGGGGAGCTTTAATCCAGTACAGGGTTTTTTTGTATACAAGTTCGAGGCTCGTGTAAGAGCTAACATTAATCACAAAAAAACAAACAAGTGGACACACAAAACGTGCAATAAAGGGAGCGGGAGACAAGATGGGGAGAGAGAGGGAAGCACACAAGTACAACAGCAAAAACCAGGGACATCAGGAGATCTGTGGGAGGGAGAGGGCTTGGGTGGAGGAGGCATGGGGGGGGGGGGGAAGTTATAAAACACATGGACACTGCTAGGACTTCCAGGAAAGAAGTCGGTATTTCAGAAAAGTGGATCTGGGGTGAATTAGCGGGGGTAGAAAAGATCAAGGTTTTGGATGGGGGGAGATAAGAGATGGTGGTGAACAGCTTGTTTTAAAGACCTGGAGGGAGGAGTAGGATTGAAGAGAGTGAGGGAGTTTGTTCCAGAGGTGAGAGTAAAGAGGAATGAGAGGGTGAAGGTGAGCAGAGAGTCTTTATTTTGGCAATTTCACCAGAAGAGGGTTGCTGGCAGATCTTGTGCGACCTGTAGGAATATTTGGGGGACAGAGCACAGATAGAGTTGGGGGAGCTAGGCCGGATAGGAGTCGGTAGAAGACAAAAAGATCACCTACCTGCCTGCAGTGAGTGAGTGAAAGGCCCTTGCAATCAGCTTTATCGTGGGAGATTCCAATGATTCTGAAAGCTTTGGTTTAACAGTCTTGAGTTTGACATAGTTTGATAGGTTTGAGAGGGAAAGGGTGAAGGATTTTAGGGGAGGCATGGGCAAAGAGGTTTGAGAGAGGGTGAGGGATTGGGATGGATGGATAGTGGGATTTCAAGTGGGAAATTACAAAGGTGATTGAACCTGCTAAACACACACAATGCATTTTCTCCCTTCCTGTTACGAAGGGGAAGGTAACCTGACAAGCACACTTAGGAATGATATATCTTACTGAGGGTTCCTTATGTGTTCAGTGTGTCACCCTGGGGACTTTTTCCATAACCGCAAAAATATGTAATTTAATAGCAACGTTATATTTACCAACAGAATGTGGAGAGGTGCTATGGTGGTACCTGTGTTTTTGTGAAACATGTGTTTATTGAATTGTCTCATCTCCAGCGGCCTCACAAAGCCTTGGCGGAGGAAATGACGAAGTACCACAGTGATGATTACATCAAGTTCTTGAGATCCATCCGGCCAGATAACATGTCCGAGTACAGCAAGCAGATGCAGCGATGTAAGGGCACATGGTATTTGAATATACTTGTGCAATGCAAGTGTCTGTGTACATGGTTTGATTTTGACCACGGATCTGTCATCGTTTCGTCTTGTTTTGCAGTTAACGTTGGGGAGGATTGCCCAGTATTTGATGGCCTGTATGAGTTCTGCCAACTGTCCACTGGGGGCTCTGTTGGTAAGAGTTGCCCTCAACGGCTCTTTCTCTTTCTCTCAGGGACAGAACTATCAAAAGTACAGTTTGAGTTAATACTTTGCGTTGGCGTGCATACCCGTCACTTCGCAAATGAGTTTTATCAAAAGAGAGCATGTTGTACTTCAAAAACATTGCATTTCCATCTGTGAATCTCAACGAGGATGTAAAATGCAGTGATTTTATATTGGAGGTGAATTTGTATTGTGTCAAGAAATGTTGCTATATATAATTTGTCTGTTCCTCATGTGTCCTTCTAAACGGTTTCTGCTGTGGTGGAATAATAAATGTTACTAATTTTGAACTATTTTAAGCTCGAGGTCCCGGTGCTTCTTTCTCAATCCCAGAAATATAGGCTTTAAAAATGGGCTCTTTTGTTGTTAAACGGACACAACTTTTTGTTCCAAGTAATTTGGTTATTAGCTTTCCAACTAAATAAATCGGTTATTAACTTTCCAACTAAGTAAATCGGTTATTATCTTTCTAAGTAAATTGGTTACTCGCTTTCCAACTAAGTAAATCGGTTATCTTTCCAACTAAGTAAATCGGTTATCTTTCCAATCAAGTAAATTGGTTATTAACTTTCTCACCAAGTAAATCGGTTATTAACTTTCCAACTAAGTAAACCGGTTATCAACTTTCCAACCAAGTAAACCGGCTATTAAATTTCCATCCAAGTTGATTATTGTCCCCGTTTCCCCTCCATCCGTGTATCCGGGCGTGCGTGCGTGCGTAAGCGAAGGTCCGCATTCGAATTTGGTGTGTGGGTGCAACCCACGTCCAAATCCAAGATGGCCGCCACCATGTATGTCTGATGCCATGTATGTCTGAACCTTGTGAGCGGAATATCTTGAAAAATAAGCGAAGTACCAACTTCTAATCTGGTGTGTGGGTGTATCTACGAATAAGGAAGAACGCTATTGGAAATTGGGTCCCCACGTCAAAATCCAAGATGGCCACCGCCATGTATGTCTGATGCCATGTATGTCTGAACCTTGTGAGCGGAATATCTTGAAAAATAAGCGAAGTACCAACTTCTAATCTGGTGTGTGGATGTATCTACGAATAAGGAAGAATGCTATTTAAAATTGGGTCGCCACGTCAAAATCCAAGATGGCCGCCTCCATGTATGTTTGAACCTTGTGAGCGAAATATCATGTCATAGCATGTTTTCTGCGTCTTCCTCTTTGTCAACTCACATTACTTCCCCGACAAGGAACCTAGGCATAACGCTTGTTATCCAAGTTTCCAACCAAGTTGATTATTATCCAAGTTTCCAACCAAGTTGATTATTATCCAAGCTTCCAACCAAGTTGATTATTATCCAAGTTTCCAACCAAGTTGATTATTATCCAAGCTTCCAACCAAGTTGATTATTATGCAAGCTTCCAACCAAGTTGATTATTATCCAAGTTTCCAACCAAGTTGATTATTATCCAAGTTTCCAACCAAGTTGATTATTATCCAAGTTTCCAACCAAGTTGATTATTATGCAAGCTTCCAACCAAGTTGATTATTATCCAAGCTTCCAACCAAGTTGATTATTATCCAAGTTTCCAACCAAGTTGATTATTATCCAAGTTTCCAACCAAGTTGATTATTATGCAAGCTTCCAACCAAGTTGATTATTATCCAAGTTTCCAACCAAGTTGATTATTATCCAAGCTTCCAACCAAGTTGATTATTATCCAAGTTTCCAACCAAGTTGATTATTATGCAAGCTTCCAACCAAGTTGATTATTATCCAAGTTTCCAACCAAGTTGATTATTATGCAAGCTTCCAACCAAGTTGATTATTATCCAAGTTTCCAACCAAGTTGATTATTATCCAAGCTTCCAACCAAGTTGATTATTATGCAAGCTTCCAACCAAGTTGATTATTATCCAAGTTTCCAACCAAGTTGATTATTATCCAAGTTTCCAACCAAGTTGATTATTATCCAAGTTTCCAACCAAGTTGATTATTATCCAAGCTTCCAACCAAGTTGATTATTATGCAAGCTTCCAACCAAGTTGATTATTATCCAAGTTTCCAACCAAGTTGATTATTATCCAAGTTTCCAACCAAGTTGATTATTATCCAAGTTTCCAACCAAGTTGATTATTATGCAAGCTTCCAACCAAGTTGATTATTATCCAAGTTTCCAACCAAGTTGATTATTATCCAAGCTTCCAACCAAGTTGATTATTATCCAAGTTTCCAACCAAGTTGATTATTATGCAAGCTTCCAACCAAGTTGATTATTATCCAAGTTTCCAACCAAGTTGATTATTATCCAAGCTTCCAACCAAGTTGATTATTATCCAAGTTTCCAACCAAGTTGATTATTATCCAAGTTTCCAACCAAGTTGATTATTATCCAAGTTTCCAACCAAGTTGATTATTATCCAAGTTTCCAACCAAGTTGATTATTATCCAAGCTTCCAACCAAGTTGATTATTATCCAAGTTTCCAACCAAGTTGATTATTATCCAAGTTTCCAACCAAGTTGATTATTATCCAAGCTTCCAACCAAGTTGATTATTATCCAAGTTTCCAACCAAGTTGATTATTATCCAAGTTTCCAACCAAGTTGATTATTATCCAAGTTTCCAACCAAGTTGATTATTATCCAAGTTTCCAACCAAGTTGATTATTATCCAAGTTTCCAACCAAGTTGATTATTATCCAAGCTTCCAACCAAGTTGATTATTATCCAAGCTTCCAACCAAGTTGATTATTATGCAAGCTTCCAACCAAGTTGATTATTATCCAAGTTTCCAACCAAGTTGATTATTATGCAAGCTTCCAACCAAGTTGATTATTATGCAAGCTTCCAACCAAGTTGATTATTATCCAAGTTTCCAACCAAGTTGATTATTATCCAAGCTTCCAACCAAGTTGATTATTATGCAAGCTTCCAACCAAGTTGATTATTATCCAAGTTTCCAACCAAGTTGATTATTATGCAAGCTTCCAACCAAGTTGATTATTATGCAAGCTTCCAACCAAGTTGATTATTATCCAAGTTTCCAACCAAGTTGATTATTATCCAAGTTTCCAACCAAGTTGATTATTATGCAAGCTTCCAACCAAGTTGATTATTATTATCCAAGTTTCCAACCAAGTTGATTATTATCCAAGTTTCCAACCAAGTTGATTATTATCCAAGTTTCCAACCAAGTTGATTATTATGCAAGCTTCCAACCAAGTTGATTATTATCCAAGTTTCCAACCAAGTTGATTATTATCCAAGTTTCCAACCAAGTTGATTATTATCCAAGCTTCCAACCAAGTTGATTATTATCCAAGTTTCCAACCAAGTTGATTATTATGCAAGCTTCCAACCAAGTTGATTATTATCCAAGTTTCCAACCAAGTTGATTACTATCCAAGTTTCCAACCAAGTTGATTATTATGCAAGCTTCCAACCAAGTTGATTATTATCCAAGTTTCCAACCAAGTTGATTATTATCCAAGTTTCCAACCAAGTTGATAATTATTATCCAAGCTTCCAACCAAGTTGATTATTATCCAAGTTTCCAACCAAGTTGATTATTATCCAAGCTTCCAACCAAGTTGATTATTATGCAAGCTTCCAACCAAGTTGATTATTATCCAAGTTTCCAACCAAGTTGATTATTATCCAAGTTTCCAACCAAGTTGATTATTATCCAAGTTTCCAACCAAGTTGATTATTATCCAAGTTTCCAACCAAGTTGAATATTATCCAAGTTTCCAACCAAGTTGATTATTATCCAAGTTTCCAACCAAATTGATTATTATCCAAGTTTCCAACCAAGTTGATTATTATCCAAGTTTCCAACCAAGTTGATTATTATCCAAGTTTCCAACCAAGTTGATTATTATCCAAGTTTCCAACCAAGTTGATTATTATCCAAGCTTCCAACCAAGTTGATTATTATGCAAGCTTCCAACCAAGTTGATTATTATCCAAGTTTCCAACCAAGTTGATTATTATCCAAGTTTCCAACCAAGTTGATTATTATCCAAGTTTCCAACCAAGTTGATTATTATGCAAGCTTCCAACCAAGTTGATTATTATCCAAGTTTCCAACCAAGTTGATTATTATGCAAGCTTCCAACCAAGTTGATTATTATGCAAGCTTCCAACCAAGTTGATTATTATCCAAGTTTCCAACCAAGTTGATTATTATCCAAGCTTCCAACCAAGTTGATTATTATGCAAGCTTCCAACCAAGTTGATTATTATCCAAGTTTCCAACCAAGTTGATTATTATCCAAGTTTCCAACCAAGTTGACTATTATCCAAGTTTCCAACCAAGTTGATTATTATCCAAGTTTCCAACCAAGTTGATTATTATCCAAGTTTCCAACCAAGTTGACTATTATCCAAGTTTCCAACCAAGTTGATTATTATCCAAGTTTCCAACCAAGTTGATTATTATCCAAGTTTCCAACCAAGGTGATTATTATCCAAGTTTCCAACCAAGTTGATTATTATCCAAGCTTCCAACCAAGTTGATTATTATCCAAGTTTCCAACCAAGTTGATTATTATCCAAGTTTCCAACCAAGTTGATTATTATCCAAGCTTCCAACCAAGTTGATTATTATGCAAGCTTCCAACCAAGTTGATTATTATCCAAGCTTCCAACCAAGTTGATTATTATCCAAGCTTCCAACCAAGTTGATTATTATGCAAGCTTCCAACCAAGTTGATTATTATCCAAGTTTCCAACCAAGTTGATTATTATCCAAGCTTCCAACCAAGTTGATTATTATCCAAGCTTCCAACCAAGTTGATTATTATGCAAGCTTCCAACCAAGTTGATTATTATGCAAGCTTCCAACCAAGTTGATTATTATCCAAGCTTCCAACCAAGTTGATTATTATCCAAGCTTCCAACCAAGTTGATTATTATGCAAGCTTCCAACCAAGTTGATTATTATGCAAGCTTCCAACCAAGTTGATTATTATCCAAGTTTCCAACCAAGTTGATTATTATCCAAGTTTCCAACCAAGTTGATTATTATCCAAGTTTCCAACCAAGTTGATTATTATGCAAGCTTCCAACCAAGTTGATTATTATCCAAGTTTCCAACCAAGTTGATTATTATGCAAGCTTCCAACCAAGTTGATTATTATGCAAGCTTCCAACCAAGTTGATTATTATGCAAGCTTCCAACCAAGTTGATTATTATCCAAGTTTCCAACCAAGTTGATTATTATGCAAGCTTCCAACCAAGTTGATTATTATCCAAGTTTCCAACCAAGTTGATTATTATCCAAGCTTCCAACCAAGTTGATTATTATGCAAGCTTCCAACCAAGTTGATTATTATCCAAGTTTCCAACCAAGTTGATTATTATCCAAGTTTCCAACCAAGTTGATTATTATGCAAGCTTCCAACCAAGTTGATTATTATCCAAGTTTCCAACCAAGTTGATTATTATCCAAGTTTCCAACCAAGTTGATTATTATCCAAGCTTCCAACCAAGTTGATTATTATCCAAGTTTCCAACCAAGTTGATTATTATCCAAGCTTCCAACCAAGTTGATTATTATCCAAGCTTCCAACCAAGTTGATTATTATCCAAGCTTCCAACCAAGTTGATTATTATGCAAGCTTCCAACCAAGTTGATTATTATGCAAGCTTCCAACCAAGTTGATTATTATCCAAGCTTCCAACCAAGTTGATTATTATCCAAGCTTCCAACCAAGTTGATTATTATGCAAGCTTCCAACCAAGTTGATTATTATGCAAGCTTCCAACCAAGTTGATTATTATCCAAGTTTCCAACCAAGTTGATTATTATCCAAGTTTCCAACCAAGTTGATTATTATCCAAGTTTCCAACCAAGTTGATTATTATGCAAGCTTCCAACCAAGTTGATTATTATGCAAGCTTCCAACCAAGTTGATTATTATCCAAGTTTCCAACCAAGTTGATTATTATGCAAGCTTCCAACCAAGTTGATTATTATCCAAGTTTCCAACCAAGTTGATTATTATCCAAGCTTCCAACCAAGTTGATTATTATGCAAGCTTCCAACCAAGTTGATTATTATCCAAGTTTCCAACCAAGTTGATTATTATGCAAGCTTCCAACCAAGTTGATTATTATCCAAGTTTCCAACCAAGTTGATTATTATCCAAGTTTCCAACCAAGTTGATTATTATCCAAGCTTCCAACCAAGTTGATTATTATCCAAGTTTCCAACCAAGTTGATTATTATCCAAGCTTCCAACCAAGTTGATTATTATGCAAGCTTCCAACCAAGTTGATTATTATCCAAGTTTCCAACCAAGTTGATTATTATCCAAGTTTCCAACCAAGTTGATTATTATGCAAGCTTCCAACCAAGTTGATTATTATCCAAGTTTCCAACCAAGTTGATTATTATCCAAGTTTCCAACCAAGTTGATTATTATCCAAGCTTCCAACCAAGTTGATTATTATGCAAGCTTCCAACCAAGTTGATTATTATCCAAGTTTCCAACCAAGTTGATTATTATCCAAGTTTCCAACCAAGTTGATTATTATCCAAGTTTCCAACCAAGTTGAATATTATCCAAGTTTCCAACCAAGTTGATTATTATCCAAGTTTCCAACCAAGTTGATTATTATCCAAGTTTCCAACCAAGTTGATTATTATCCAAGTTTCCAACCAAGTTGATTATTATCCAAGTTTCCAACCAAGTTGATTATTATCCAAGTTTCCAACCAAGTTGATTATTATCCAAGCTTCCAACCAAGTTGATTATTATGCAAGCTTCCAACCAAGGTGATTATTATCCAAGTTTCCAACCAAGTTGATTATTATCCAAGTTTCCAACCAAGTTGATTATTATCCAAGTTTCCAACCAAGTTGATTATTATCCAAGTTTCCAACCAAGTTGATAATTATCCAAGTTTCCAACCAAGTTGAATATTATCCAAGTTTCCAACCAAGTTGATTATTATCCAAGTTTCCAACCAAGTTGATTATTATCCAAGTTTCCAACCAAGTTGATTATTATGCAAGCTTCCAACCAAGTTGATTATTATCCAAGTTTCCAACCAAGTTGATTATTATCCAAGTTTCCAACCAAGTTGAATATTATCCAAGTTTCCAACCAAGTTGATTATTTATCCAAGTTTCCAACCAAGTTGATTATTATCCAAGTTTCCAACCAAGTTGATTATTATGCAAGCTTCCAACCAAGTTGATTATTATCCAAGTTTCCAACCAAGTTGATTATTATCCAAGCTTCCAACCAAGTTGATTATTATGCAAGCTTCCAACCAAGTTGATTATTATCCAAGTTTCCAACCAAGTTGATTATTATCCAAGTTTCCAACCAAGTTGACTATTATCCAAGTTTCCAACCAAGTTGATTATTATCCAAGTTTCCAACCAAGTTGATTATTATCCAAGTTTCCAACCAAGTTGACTATTATCCAAGTTTCCAACCAAGTTGATTATTATCCAAGTTTCCAACCAAGTTGATTATTATCCAAGTTTCCAACCAAGGTGATTATTATCCAAGTTTCCAACCAAGTTGATTATTATCCAAGCTTCCAACCAAGTTGATTATTATCCAAGTTTCCAACCAAGTTGATTATTATCCAAGTTTCCAACCAAGTTGATTATTATCCAAGCTTCCAACCAAGTTGATTATTATGCAAGCTTCCAACCAAGTTGATTATTATCCAAGCTTCCAACCAAGTTGATTATTATCCAAGCTTCCAACCAAGTTGATTATTATGCAAGCTTCCAACCAAGTTGATTATTATCCAAGTTTCCAACCAAGTTGATTATTATCCAAGTTTCCAACCAAGTTGATTATTATTCAAGTTTCCAACCAAGTTGATTATTATGCAAGCTTCCAACCAAGTTGATTATTATGCAAGCTTCCAACCAAGTTGATTATTATCCAAGTTTCCAACCAAGTTGATTATTATCCAAGCTTCCAACCAAGTTGATTATTATGCAAGCTTCCAACCAACTTGATTATTATCCAAGTTTCCAACCAAGTTGATTATTATCCAAGTTTCCAACCAAGTTGATTATTATGCAAGCTTCCAACCAAGTTGATTATTATCCAAGTTTCCAACCAAGTTGATTATTATCCAAGTTTCCAACCAAGTTGATTATTATCCAAGCTTCCAACCAAGTTGATTATTATCCAAGTTTCCAACCAAGTTGATTATTATCCAAGCTTCCAACCAAGTTGATTATTATGCAAGCTTCCAACCAAGTTGATTATTATCCAAGCTTCCAACCAAGTTGATTATTATCCAAGTTTCCAACCAAGTTGATTATTATCCAAGCTTCCAACCAAGTTGATTATTATCCAAGCTTCCAACCAAGTTGATTATTATCCAAGTTTCCAACCAAGTTGATTATTATCCAAGTTTCCAACCAAGTTGATTATTATGCAAGCTTCCAACCAAGTTGATTATTATCCAAGTTTCCAACCAAGTTGATTATTATCCAAGTTTCCAACCAAGTTGATTATTATCCAAGTTTCCAACCAAGTTGATTATTATCCAAGCTTCCAACCAAGTTGATTATTATGCAAGCTTCCAACCAAGTTGATTATTATCCAAGTTTCCAACCAAGTTGATTATTATCCAAGTTTCCAACCAAGTTGATTATTATCCAAGTTTCCAACCAAGTTGAATATTATCCAAGTTTCCAACCAAGTTGATTATTATCCAAGTTTCCAACCAAATTGATTATTATCCAAGTTTCCAACCAAGTTGATTATTATCCAAGTTTCCAACCAAGTTGATTATTATCCAAGTTTCCAACCAAGTTGATTATTATCCAAGCTTCCAACCAAGTTGATTATTATGCAAGCTTCCAACCAAGGTGATTATTATCCAAGTTTCCAACCAAGTTGATTATTATCCAAGTTTCCAACCAAGTTGATTATTATCCAAGTTTCCAACCAAGTTGATTATTATCCAAGTTTCCAACCAAGTTGATTATTATCCAAGTTTCCAACCAAGTTGAATATTATCCAAGTTTCCAACCAAGTTGATTATTATCCAAGTTTCCAACCAAGTTGATTATTATCCAAGTTTCCAACCAAGTTGATTATTATCCAAGTTTCCAACCAAGGTGATTATTATCCAAGTTTCCAACCAAGTTGATTATTATCCAAGTTTCCAACCAAGTTGATTATTATCCAAGTTTCCAACCAAGTTGATTATTATCCAAGTTTCCAACCAAGGTGATTATTATCCAAGTTTCCAACCAAGGTGATTATTATCCAAGTTTCCAACCAAGTTGATTATTATCCAAGTTTCCAACCAAGTTGATTATTATCCAAGTTTCCAACCAAGTTGATTATTATCCAAGTTTCCAACCAAGTTGATTATTATGCAAGCTTCCAACCAAGTTGATTATTATCCAAGTTTCCAACCAAGTTGATTATTATCCAAGTTTCCAACCAAGTTGATTATTATCCAAGTTTCCAACCAAGGTGATTATTATCCAAGTTTCCAACCAAGGTGATTATTATCCAAGTTTCCAACCAAGTTGATTATTATCCAAGTTTCCAACCAAGTTGATTATTATCCAAGTTTCCAACCAAGTTGATTATTATCCAAGTTTCCAACCAAGTTGATTATTATCCAAGTTTCCAACCAAGTTGATTATTATCCAAGTTTCCAACCAAGTTGATTATTATCCAAGCTTCCAACCAAGGTGATTATTATCCAAGTTTCCAACCAAGTTGATTATTATCCAAGTTTCCAACCAAGTTGATTATTATCCAAGTTTCCAACCAAGTTGATTATTATCCAAGTTTCCAACCAAGTTGATTATTATCCAAGTTTCCAACCAAGTTGATTATTATCCAAGTTTCCAACCAAGTTGATTATTATCCAAGTTTCCAACCAAGTTGATTATTATCCAAGCTTCCAACCAAGTTGATTATTATCCAAGTTTCCAACCAAGTTGATTATTATCCAAGTTTCCAACCAAGTTGATTATTATCCAAGTTTCCAACCAAGTTGATTATTATCCAAGTTTCCAACCAAGTTGATTATTATCCAAGTTTCCAACCAAGTTGATTATTATCCAAGTTTCCAACCAAGTTGATTATTATCCAAGTTTCCAACCAAGGTGATTATTATCCAAGTTTCCAACCAAGGTGATTATTATCCAAGTTTCCAACCAAGTTGATTATTATCCAAGTTTCCAACCAAGTTGATTATTATCCAAGTTTCCAACCAAGTTGATTATTATCCAAGTTTCCAACCAAGGTGATTATTATCCAAGTTTCCAACCAAGGTGATTATTATCCAAGTTTCCAACCAAGTTGATTATTATCCAAGTTTCCAACCAAGTTGATTATTATCCAAGTTTCCAACCAAGGTGATTATTATGCAAGCTTCCAACCAAGTTGATTATTATCCAAGTTTCCAACCAAGTTGATTATTATCCAAGTTTCCAACCAAGTTGATTATTATCCAAGCTTCCAACCAAGTTGATTATTATCCAAGTTTCCAACCAAGTTGATTATTATCCAAGTTTCCAACCAAGTTGATTATTATCCAAGCTTCCAACCAAGTTGATTATTATCCAAGTTTCCAACCAAGTTGATTATTATCCAAGTTTCCAACCAAGGTGATTATTATCCAAGCTTCCAACCAAGTTGATTATTATGCAAGTTTCCAACCAAGTTGATTATTATCCAAGTTTCCAACCAAGTTGATTATTATCCAAGTTTCCAACCAAGTTGATTATTATCCAAGTTTCCAACCAAGTTGATTATTATGCAAGCTTCCAACCAAGTTGATTATTATCCAAGTTTCCAACCAAGTTGATTATTATCCAAGCTTCCAACCAAGTTGATTATTATCCAAGTTTCCAACCAAGTTGATTATTATGCAAGCTTCCAACCAAGTTGATTATTATCCAAGTTTCCAACCAAGTTGATTATTATCCAAGCTTCCAACCAAGTTGATTATTATCCAAGTTTCCAACCAAGTTGATTATTATCCAAGTTTCCAACCAAGTTGATTATTATCCAAGTTTCCAACCAAGTTGATTATTATCCAAGTTTCCAACCAAGTTGATTATTATCCAAGTTTCCAACCAAGTTGATTATTATCCAAGCTTCCAACCAAGTTGATTATTATCCAAGTTTCCAACCAAGTTGATTATTATCCAAGTTTCCAACCAAGTTGATTATTATCCAAGCTTCCAACCAAGTTGATTATTATCCAAGTTTCCAACCAAGTTGATTATTATCCAAGTTTCCAACCAAGTTGATTATTATCCAAGTTTCCAACCAAGTTGATTATTATCCAAGTTTCCAACCAAGGTGATTATTATCCAAGTTTCCAACCAAGTTGATTATTATCCAAGTTTCCAACCAAGTTGATTATTATCCAAGCTTCCAACCAAGTTGATTATTATGCAAGCTTCCAACCAAGTTGATTATTATCCAAGTTTCCAACCAAGTTGATTATTATGCAAGCTTCCAACCAAGTTGATTATTATGCAAGCTTCCAACCAAGTTGATTATTATCCAAGTTTCCAACCAAGTTGATTATTATCCAAGCTTCCAACCAAGTTGATTATTATGCAAGCTTCCAACCAAGTTGATTATTATCCAAGTTTCCAACCAAGTTGATTATTATGCAAGCTTCCAACCAAGTTGATTATTATGCAAGCTTCCAACCAAGTTGATTATTATCCAAGTTTCCAACCAAGTTGATTATTATCCAAGTTTCCAACCAAGTTGATTATTATGCAAGCTTCCAACCAAGTTGATTATTATTATCCAAGTTTCCAACCAAGTTGATTATTATCCAAGTTTCCAACCAAGTTGATTATTATCCAAGTTTCCAACCAAGTTGATTATTATGCAAGCTTCCAACCAAGTTGATTATTATCCAAGTTTCCAACCAAGTTGATTATTATCCAAGTTTCCAACCAAGTTGATTATTATCCAAGCTTCCAACCAAGTTGATTATTATCCAAGTTTCCAACCAAGTTGATTATTATGCAAGCTTCCAACCAAGTTGATTATTATCCAAGTTTCCAACCAAGTTGATTACTATCCAAGTTTCCAACCAAGTTGATTATTATGCAAGCTTCCAACCAAGTTGATTATTATCCAAGTTTCCAACCAAGTTGATTATTATCCAAGTTTCCAACCAAGTTGATAATTATTATCCAAGCTTCCAACCAAGTTGATTATTATCCAAGTTTCCAACCAAGTTGATTATTATCCAAGCTTCCAACCAAGTTGATTATTATGCAAGCTTCCAACCAAGTTGATTATTATCCAAGTTTCCAACCAAGTTGATTATTATCCAAGTTTCCAACCAAGTTGATTATTATCCAAGTTTCCAACCAAGTTGATTATTATCCAAGTTTCCAACCAAGTTGAATATTATCCAAGTTTCCAACCAAGTTGATTATTATCCAAGTTTCCAACCAAATTGATTATTATCCAAGTTTCCAACCAAGTTGATTATTATCCAAGTTTCCAACCAAGTTGATTATTATCCAAGTTTCCAACCAAGTTGATTATTATCCAAGTTTCCAACCAAGTTGATTATTATCCAAGCTTCCAACCAAGTTGATTATTATGCAAGCTTCCAACCAAGTTGATTATTATCCAAGTTTCCAACCAAGTTGATTATTATCCAAGTTTCCAACCAAGTTGATTATTATCCAAGTTTCCAACCAAGTTGATTATTATGCAAGCTTCCAACCAAGTTGATTATTATCCAAGTTTCCAACCAAGTTGATTATTATGCAAGCTTCCAACCAAGTTGATTATTATGCAAGCTTCCAACCAAGTTGATTATTATCCAAGTTTCCAACCAAGTTGATTATTATCCAAGCTTCCAACCAAGTTGATTATTATGCAAGCTTCCAACCAAGTTGATTATTATCCAAGTTTCCAACCAAGTTGATTATTATCCAAGTTTCCAACCAAGTTGACTATTATCCAAGTTTCCAACCAAGTTGATTATTATCCAAGTTTCCAACCAAGTTGATTATTATCCAAGTTTCCAACCAAGTTGACTATTATCCAAGTTTCCAACCAAGTTGATTATTATCCAAGTTTCCAACCAAGTTGATTATTATCCAAGTTTCCAACCAAGGTGATTATTATCCAAGTTTCCAACCAAGTTGATTATTATCCAAGCTTCCAACCAAGTTGATTATTATCCAAGTTTCCAACCAAGTTGATTATTATCCAAGTTTCCAACCAAGTTGATTATTATCCAAGCTTCCAACCAAGTTGATTATTATGCAAGCTTCCAACCAAGTTGATTATTATCCAAGCTTCCAACCAAGTTGATTATTATCCAAGCTTCCAACCAAGTTGATTATTATGCAAGCTTCCAACCAAGTTGATTATTATACAAGTTTCCAACCAAGTTGATTATTATCCAAGCTTCCAACCAAGTTGATTATTATCCAAGCTTCCAACCAAGTTGATTATTATGCAAGCTTCCAACCAAGTTGATTATTATGCAAGCTTCCAACCAAGTTGATTATTATCCAAGCTTCCAACCAAGTTGATTATTATCCAAGCTTCCAACCAAGTTGATTATTATGCAAGCTTCCAACCAAGTTGATTATTATGCAAGCTTCCAACCAAGTTGATTATTATCCAAGTTTCCAACCAAGTTGATTATTATCCAAGTTTCCAACCAAGTTGATTATTATCCAAGTTTCCAACCAAGTTGATTATTATGCAAGCTTCCAACCAAGTTGATTATTATCCAAGTTTCCAACCAAGTTGATTATTATGCAAGCTTCCAACCAAGTTGATTATTATGCAAGCTTCCAACCAAGTTGATTATTATGCAAGCTTCCAACCAAGTTGATTATTATCCAAGTTTCCAACCAAGTTGATTATTATGCAAGCTTCCAACCAAGTTGATTATTATCCAAGTTTCCAACCAAGTTGATTATTATCCAAGCTTCCAACCAAGTTGATTATTATGCAAGCTTCCAACCAAGTTGATTATTATCCAAGTTTCCAACCAAGTTGATTATTATCCAAGTTTCCAACCAAGTTGATTATTATGCAAGCTTCCAACCAAGTTGATTATTATCCAAGTTTCCAACCAAGTTGATTATTATCCAAGTTTCCAACCAAGTTGATTATTATCCAAGCTTCCAACCAAGTTGATTATTATCCAAGTTTCCAACCAAGTTGATTATTATCCAAGCTTCCAACCAAGTTGATTATTATCCAAGCTTCCAACCAAGTTGATTATTATCCAAGCTTCCAACCAAGTTGATTATTATGCAAGCTTCCAACCAAGTTGATTATTATGCAAGCTTCCAACCAAGTTGATTATTATCCAAGCTTCCAACCAAGTTGATTATTATCCAAGCTTCCAACCAAGTTGATTATTATGCAAGCTTCCAACCAAGTTGATTATTATGCAAGCTTCCAACCAAGTTGATTATTATCCAAGTTTCCAACCAAGTTGATTATTATCCAAGTTTCCAACCAAGTTGATTATTATCCAAGTTTCCAACCAAGTTGATTATTATGCAAGCTTCCAACCAAGTTGATTATTATCCAAGTTTCCAACCAAGTTGATTATTATGCAAGCTTCCAACCAAGTTGATTATTATGCAAGCTTCCAACCAAGTTGATTATTATGCAAGCTTCCAACCAAGTTGATTATTATCCAAGTTTCCAACCAAGTTGATTATTATGCAAGCTTCCAACCAAGTTGATTATTATCCAAGTTTCCAACCAAGTTGATTATTATCCAAGCTTCCAACCAAGTTGATTATTATGCAAGCTTCCAACCAAGTTGATTATTATCCAAGTTTCCAACCAAGTTGATTATTATGCAAGCTTCCAACCAAGTTGATTATTATCCAAGTTTCCAACCAAGTTGATTATTATCCAAGTTTCCAACCAAGTTGATTATTATCCAAGCTTCCAACCAAGTTGATTATTATCCAAGTTTCCAACCAAGTTGATTATTATCCAAGCTTCCAACCAAGTTGATTATTATGCAAGCTTCCAACCAAGTTGATTATTATCCAAGTTTCCAACCAAGTTGATTATTATCCAAGTTTCCAACCAAGTTGATTATTATGCAAGCTTCCAACCAAGTTGATTATTATCCAAGTTTCCAACCAAGTTGATTATTATCCAAGTTTCCAACCAAGTTGATTATTATCCAAGCTTCCAACCAAGTTGATTATTATGCAAGCTTCCAACCAAGTTGATTATTATCCAAGTTTCCAACCAAGTTGATTATTATCCAAGTTTCCAACCAAGTTGATTATTATCCAAGTTTCCAACCAAGTTGAATATTATCCAAGTTTCCAACCAAGTTGATTATTATCCAAGTTTCCAACCAAGTTGATTATTATCCAAGTTTCCAACCAAGTTGATTATTATCCAAGTTTCCAACCAAGTTGATTATTATCCAAGTTTCCAACCAAGTTGATTATTATCCAAGTTTCCAACCAAGTTGATTATTATCCAAGCTTCCAACCAAGTTGATTATTATGCAAGCTTCCAACCAAGGTGATTATTATCCAAGTTTCCAACCAAGTTGATTATTATCCAAGTTTCCAACCAAGTTGATTATTATCCAAGTTTCCAACCAAGTTGATTATTATCCAAGTTTCCAACCAAGTTGATTATTATCCAAGTTTCCAACCAAGTTGAATATTATCCAAGTTTCCAACCAAGTTGATTATTATCCAAGTTTCCAACCAAGTTGATTATTATCCAAGTTTCCAACCAAGTTGATTATTATGCAAGCTTCCAACCAAGTTGATTATTATCCAAGTTTCCAACCAAGTTGATTATTATCCAAGTTTCCAACCAAGTTGAATATTATCCAAGTTTCCAACCAAGTTGATTATTTATCCAAGTTTCCAACCAAGTTGATTATTATCCAAGTTTCCAACCAAGTTGATTATTATGCAAGCTTCCAACCAAGTTGATTATTATCCAAGTTTCCAACCAAGTTGATTATTATCCAAGCTTCCAACCAAGTTGATTATTATGCAAGCTTCCAACCAAGTTGATTATTATCCAAGTTTCCAACCAAGTTGATTATTATCCAAGTTTCCAACCAAGTTGACTATTATCCAAGTTTCCAACCAAGTTGATTATTATCCAAGTTTCCAACCAAGTTGATTATTATCCAAGTTTCCAACCAAGTTGACTATTATCCAAGTTTCCAACCAAGTTGATTATTATCCAAGTTTCCAACCAAGTTGATTATTATCCAAGTTTCCAACCAAGGTGATTATTATCCAAGTTTCCAACCAAGTTGATTATTATCCAAGCTTCCAACCAAGTTGATTATTATCCAAGTTTCCAACCAAGTTGATTATTATCCAAGTTTCCAACCAAGTTGATTATTATCCAAGCTTCCAACCAAGTTGATTATTATGCAAGCTTCCAACCAAGTTGATTATTATCCAAGCTTCCAACCAAGTTGATTATTATCCAAGCTTCCAACCAAGTTGATTATTATGCAAGCTTCCAACCAAGTTGATTATTATCCAAGTTTCCAACCAAGTTGATTATTATCCAAGTTTCCAACCAAGTTGATTATTATCCAAGTTTCCAACCAAGTTGATTATTATGCAAGCTTCCAACCAAGTTGATTATTATGCAAGCTTCCAACCAAGTTGATTATTATCCAAGTTTCCAACCAAGTTGATTATTATCCAAGCTTCCAACCAAGTTGATTATTATGCAAGCTTCCAACCAACTTGATTATTATCCAAGTTTCCAACCAAGTTGATTATTATCCAAGTTTCCAACCAAGTTGATTATTATGCAAGCTTCCAACCAAGTTGATTATTATCCAAGTTTCCAACCAAGTTGATTATTATCCAAGTTTCCAACCAAGTTGATTATTATCCAAGCTTCCAACCAAGTTGATTATTATCCAAGTTTCCAACCAAGTTGATTATTATCCAAGCTTCCAACCAAGTTGATTATTATGCAAGCTTCCAACCAAGTTGATTATTATCCAAGCTTCCAACCAAGTTGATTATTATCCAAGTTTCCAACCAAGTTGATTATTATCCAAGCTTCCAACCAAGTTGATTATTATCCAAGCTTCCAACCAAGTTGATTATTATCCAAGTTTCCAACCAAGTTGATTATTATCCAAGTTTCCAACCAAGTTGATTATTATGCAAGCTTCCAACCAAGTTGATTATTATCCAAGTTTCCAACCAAGTTGATTATTATCCAAGTTTCCAACCAAGTTGATTATTATCCAAGTTTCCAACCAAGTTGATTATTATCCAAGCTTCCAACCAAGTTGATTATTATGCAAGCTTCCAACCAAGTTGATTATTATCCAAGTTTCCAACCAAGTTGATTATTATCCAAGTTTCCAACCAAGTTGATTATTATCCAAGTTTCCAACCAAGTTGAATATTATCCAAGTTTCCAACCAAGTTGATTATTATCCAAGTTTCCAACCAAATTGATTATTATCCAAGTTTCCAACCAAGTTGATTATTATCCAAGTTTCCAACCAAGTTGATTATTATCCAAGTTTCCAACCAAGTTGATTATTATCCAAGCTTCCAACCAAGTTGATTATTATGCAAGCTTCCAACCAAGGTGATTATTATCCAAGTTTCCAACCAAGTTGATTATTATCCAAGTTTCCAACCAAGTTGATTATTATCCAAGTTTCCAACCAAGTTGATTATTATCCAAGTTTCCAACCAAGTTGATTATTATCCAAGTTTCCAACCAAGTTGAATATTATCCAAGTTTCCAACCAAGTTGATTATTATCCAAGTTTCCAACCAAGTTGATTATTATCCAAGTTTCCAACCAAGTTGATTATTATCCAAGTTTCCAACCAAGGTGATTATTATCCAAGTTTCCAACCAAGTTGATTATTATCCAAGTTTCCAACCAAGTTGATTATTATCCAAGTTTCCAACCAAGTTGATTATTATCCAAGTTTCCAACCAAGTTGATTATTATCCAAGTTTCCAACCAAGGTGATTATTATCCAAGTTTCCAACCAAGGTGATTATTATCCAAGTTTCCAACCAAGTTGATTATTATCCAAGTTTCCAACCAAGTTGATTATTATCCAAGTTTCCAACCAAGTTGATTATTATCCAAGTTTCCAACCAAGTTGATTATTATGCAAGCTTCCAACCAAGTTGATTATTATCCAAGTTTCCAACCAAGTTGATTATTATCCAAGTTTCCAACCAAGTTGATTATTATCCAAGTTTCCAACCAAGGTGATTATTATCCAAGTTTCCAACCAAGGTGATTATTATCCAAGTTTCCAACCAAGTTGATTATTATCCAAGTTTCCAACCAAGTTGATTATTATCCAAGTTTCCAACCAAGTTGATTATTATCCAAGTTTCCAACCAAGTTGATTATTATCCAAGTTTCCAACCAAGTTGATTATTATCCAAGTTTCCAACCAAGTTGATTATTATCCAAGCTTCCAACCAAGGTGATTATTATCCAAGTTTCCAACCAAGTTGATTATTATCCAAGTTTCCAACCAAGTTGATTATTATCCAAGTTTCCAACCAAGTTGATTATTATCCAAGTTTCCAACCAAGTTGATTATTATCCAAGTTTCCAACCAAGTTGATTATTATCCAAGTTTCCAACCAAGTTGATTATTATCCAAGTTTCCAACCAAGTTGATTATTATCCAAGCTTCCAACCAAGTTGATTATTATCCAAGTTTCCAACCAAGTTGATTATTATCCAAGTTTCCAACCAAGTTGATTATTATCCAAGTTTCCAACCAAGTTGATTATTATCCAAGTTTCCAACCAAGTTGATTATTATCCAAGTTTCCAACCAAGTTGATTATTATCCAAGTTTCCAACCAAGTTGATTATTATCCAAGTTTCCAACCAAGGTGATTATTATCCAAGTTTCCAACCAAGGTGATTATTATCCAAGTTTCCAACCAAGTTGATTATTATCCAAGTTTCCAACCAAGTTGATTATTATCCAAGTTTCCAACCAAGTTGATTATTATCCAAGTTTCCAACCAAGGTGATTATTATCCAAGTTTCCAACCAAGGTGATTATTATCCAAGTTTCCAACCAAGTTGATTATTATCCAAGTTTCCAACCAAGTTGATTATTATCCAAGTTTCCAACCAAGGTGATTATTATCCAAGTTTCCAACCAAGGTGATTATTATCCAAGTTTCCAACCAAGTTGATTATTATCCAAGTTTCCAACCAAGTTGATTATTATCCAAGCTTCCAACCAAGTTGATTATTATCCAAGTTTCCAACCAAGTTGATTATTATCCAAGTTTCCAACCAAGTTGATTATTATCCAAGCTTCCAACCAAGTTGATTATTATCCAAGTTTCCAACCAAGTTGATTATTATCCAAGTTTCCAACCAAGGTGATTATTATCCAAGTTTCCAACCAAGTTGATTATTATCCAAGTTTCCAACCAAGTTGATTATTATCCAAGTTTCCAACCAAGGTGATTATTATCCAAGTTTCCAACCAAGTTGATTATTATCCAAGTTTCCAACCAAGGTGATTATTATCCAAGTTTCCAACCAAATTGATTATTATCCAAGTTTCCAACCAAGTTGATTATTATCCAAGTTTCCAACCAAGGTGATTATTATCCAAGTTTCCAACCAAGTTGATTATTATCCAAGTTTCCAACCAAGGTGATTATTATCCAAGTTTCCAACCAAATTGATTATTATCCAAGTTTCCAACCAAGTTGATTATTATCCAAGTTTCCAACCAAGTTGATTATTATCCAAGCTTCCAACCAAGTTGATTATTATCCAAGTTTCCAACCAAGGTGATTATTATCCAAGTTTCCAACCAAGTTGATTATTATCCAAGTTTCCAACCAAGTTGATTATTATCCAAGTTTCCAACCAAGTTGATTATTATCCAAGTTTCCAACCAAGTTGATTATTATCCAAGTTTCCAACCAAGGTGATTATTATCCAAGTTTCCAACCAAGTTGATTATTATCCAAGTTTCCAACCAAGTTGATTATTATCCAAGTTTCCAACCAAGTTGATTATTATCCAAGTTTCCAACCAAGTTGATTATTATCCAAGTTTCCAACCAAGTTGATTATTATCCAAGTTTCCAACCAAGTTGATTATTATCCAAGTTTCCAACCAAGGTGATTATTATCCAAGTTTCCAACCAAGTTGATTATTATCCAAGTTTCCAACCAAGTTGATTATTATCCAAGTTTCCAACCAAGGTGATTATTATCCAAGTTTCCAACCAAGGTGATTATTATCCAAGTTTCCAACCAAGTTGATTTTTATCCAAGCTTCCAACCAAGTTGATTATTATCCAAGTTTCCAACCAAGGTGATTATTATCCAAGTTTCCAACCAAGTTGATTATTATCCAAGTTTCCAACCAAGTTGATTATTATCCAAGTTTCCAACCAAGTTGATTATTATCCAAGTTTCCAACCAAGTTGATTATTATCCAAGTTTCCAACCAAGTTGATTATTATCCAAGTTTCCAACCAAGTTGATTATTATCCAAGTTTCCAACCAAGTTGATTATTATCCAAGTTTCCAACCAAGGTGATTATTATCCAAGTTTCCAACCAAGTTGATTATTATCCAAGTTTCCAACCAAGTTGATTATTCTCCAAGTTTCCAACCAAGTTGATTATTATCCAAGTTTCCAATCAAGTTGATTATTATCCAAGTTTCCAACCAAGTTGATTATTATCCAAGTTTCCAACCAAGTTGATTATTATCCAAGTTTCCAACCAAGTTGATTATTATCCAAGTTTCCAACCAAGTTGATTATTATCCAAGTTTCCAACCAAGTTGATTATTATCCAAGTTTCCAACCAAGGTGATTATTATCCAAGCTTCCAACCAAGTTGATTATTATCCAAGTTTCCAACCAAGGTGTGAGGCTCCTGCCTCACACCTGGCTCGGCTTCATGCTGTTGAATCCAAAGCTTTCAAAATCATTGGAATCTCCCGCGATGAAGCTATCTCTGAGGGCCTTTCACTCACTCACCGCAGGCAGGTAGGTGGTCTTTCTGTCTTCTACCGACTCCTCTCCGGCCTTGCTCCCCCAGCTCTCTCTGTGCTCTGTCCCCCAAATATTCCTACAGGTCGCACAAGATCTGCCAGCAACCCTCTGATGGTTAAACTGCCGAAATCTCGGCTCTCTGCTCACCTTCACTCTTTCATTCCTCTTTTCTCCCGCCTCTGGAACAAACTCCCACACTCCCTTCAATCCCACTCCTCCCTCCAGGTCTTTAAAACAGCTGTTCACCACCATCTCTTATCTTCCCCCATCCAAAACCTTGATCTTTTCTACCCCCACTAATTCACCCCAGATCCACCTTGTTTGAAATTCCAACTTCTTTCCTGGAAGTCCTGGCAGTGTCCATATGTTTATACCTCTCCCACCCCTCCCCCCCAAAGCCCTCTCCCTCCCACAGATCTCTCGATGTCTCCATGTCTCTCGGTCCCTGCTCTCAAATGTTGTGTTTGTGTCCTTCCCCCTCTCTCCCCATCTTGTCTACCGCTCCCGATATTATTTGTTTTATGTGTCTGTCTTTCTGTGTGATTAATGTTCGCTCTTTCACGAGCCTCGATCTTGTATACAAAAAAAAAAAAAAAAAACCAAGTTGATTATTATCCAAGTTTCCAACCAAGTTGATTATTATCCAAGTTTCCAACCAAGTTGATTATTATCCAAGTTTCCAACAAAGTTGATTATTATCCAAGTTTCCAACCAAGTCTAAGAGGCTTTTACATGCTAATGGAATCGTTGCTTTATTTGTGTGACTGCATCATTTCTGTACATACTTTATTGTTGTCGCTAAATACGTGCTTCCTTTGATAAACGGTTTCAAACCTGCTCGGTTGTCTTTTTCCTTCATTAGTTCAATGTGGAGTACTTAGTAAATAGGCGGGAAGGTGTGCCTCATTAATTCGCTACTTCAGATAGTCAACGCCCACCTACGGTTTCGCTCGACCGTCCGTACACAATAAGTGGGTGAGGTTGGACGTTGAGAGCGTGGTTCCCCAGTTGAGATAACTGGCTCACCAGGTAACACGCCACTGGGAGTGAGGACCCTGCTAGAACTAGTTGTCCAAATTGGCGTCTGCGGTTGCTTAGCAACCCGGTGGGTCGTGGAGTTATCCCTAACTCATTGGCTTCAGGGTCGGAGGTCGAGTAGTCGGTCAGAGCAACCCTCTCATGAACCCCACACTCGCACCCGAAACCCGTAACACTATTATTAACTTTCCAACCAAATAAATCGGTTTTTTACTGACCAACCAAGCAAATCAATTTATTAACCTTCCAACCAAGTAAGTCGATTATTTTCTTTCCAACCAAGTAAATCGATTATTAACTTTCCAACCTAGCAAATGGATTATTAGTTTTCCAACCAAGCAAATCGATTAACTCTGCAACTAAGTAAATGGATTACTAACCTTCCAACCAAGTAAATGGATTACGAACCTTCCAACCAAGTAAATTGATTCTTAGCTTTCCAACGAAGTAAATAGATTATTTACTTCTCAACCAAGTGAATGGATTATTAGTCTTCCAAGTAATAAATCGATAGTCTTCCAATGGTTCCATATTTATTATTCTATGACACCAGGAAGTGGGACCTCGAGTTATTCCCTTTATCATGTAGCGTCTCACACACACGCACGTATTTCATTTTGGTAGTAGATTTATAAAACCTCTTTTAAAAAGTTTAAATATAATTTCATTGCTTGTTCACATTGCTTCCTAATTATTTATTCATTTTAGGGAGCGCGTTCTGGCGTGACGTGCCACCGTTCCCCTATTGATGTGAAAGCTAAATGGGAATTCTCCATGTGCAGCTGGAGCCGTGAAGTTGAACAAACAGCAGACGGATATTGCAGTGAATTGGGGAGGAGGTCTCCACCATGCCAAAAAGTCTGAGGCTTCTGGCTTCTGTTACGTCAATGACATTGTCCTCGCTATTCTTGAGTTGCTGAAGTGAGTGGTGTGTTATACTTGGACTGACACTTGTATCTCTTTTTTGGGGAGTTTTTTCATGCTCCATATTGATGGGTTTAAAGCAGTGCTCCATGATCTATCGGCGTCTTCTACCGGATCGTCAATTCAACTATTTCTGAAACGATCAACCAAGTTTGAACTAAAATGTCATTTACTAGCATGGAAAAAAAAATCAGGTCCCAAATTGTTTGTCAAAAACTGGAGCATGGAGAGGATTTCAGACATTTCCTTTTAAGGCAAGTCAGACCAAATTGGTGTGACGTGTGGGTCGGTATTTCTGTCGTGTGTATGTATGTGTGTGTGTGTGTGTGTGTGTGTGTGTGTGTCCCTGTGTGTGTGTGTGTCCCTGTGTGTGTGTGTGTCCCTGTGTGTGTGTGTGTCCCTGTGTGTGTGTGTGTCCCTGTGTGTGTGTGTGTCCCTGTGTGTGTGTGTGTCCCTGTGTGTGTGTGTGTCCCTGTGTGTGTGTGTGTCCCTGTGTGTGTGTGTGTCCCTGTGTGTGTGTGTGTCCCTGTGTGTGTGTGTGTCCCTGTGTCTGTGTGTGTGTGTGTGTCTGTCCCTGTGTGTGTCTGTCCCTGTGTGTGTGTGTCTGTCCCTGTGTGTGTGTGTCTGTCCCTGTGTGTGTGTGTCTGTCCCTGTGTGTGTGTGTCTGTCCCTGTGTGTGTGTGTCTGTCCCTGTGTGTGTGTGTCTGTCCCTGTGTGTGTGTGTCTGTCCCTGTGTGTGTGTGTCTGTCCCTGTGTGTGTGTGTCTGTCCCTGTGTGTGTGTGTCTGTCCCTGTGTGTGTGTGTCTGTCCCTGTGTGTGTGCGTCTGTCCCTGTGTGTGTGCGTCTGTCCCTGTGTGTGTGCGTCTGTCCCTGTGTGTGTGCGTCTGTCCCTGTGTGTGTGCGTCTGTCCCTGTGTGTGTGCGTCTGTCCCTGTGTGTGTCCGTCTGTCCCTGTGTGTGTCCGTCTGTCCCTGTGTGTGTCCGTCTGTCCCTGTGTGTGTCCGTCTGTCCCTGTGTGTCCGTCTGTCCCTGTGTGTGTGTGTCCGTCTGTCTGTCCCCGTGTGTGTCCGTCTGTCTGTCCCCGTGTGTGTCCGTCTGTCTGTCCCCGTGTGTGTCCGTCTGTCTGTCCGTGTGTGTGTCCATCTGTCTGTCCGTGTGTGTGTCCGTCTGTCTGTCCCTGTGTGTGTCCGTCTGTCTGTCCCTGTGTGTGTCCGTCTGTCTGTCCGTGTGTGTGTCCGTCTGTCTGTCCCTGTGTGTGTCCGTCTGTCCCTGTGTGTTTTCGTCTGTCTGTCCCTGTGTGTGTCCGTCTGTCTGTCCCTGTGTGTGTCCGTCTGTCTGTCCCTGTGTGTGTCCGTCTGTGTGTGTGTGTGTGTGTGTGTGTGTGTGTGTGTGTGTGTGTGTGTGTGTGTGTGTGTGTGTGTGTGTGTGTGTCTGTCCCTGTGTGTGTGGACGGACACACCAACTCTTCCTGGCCACCATGATCAGACCAAGCGCTCTTTGCCAGGGTGGATTGTGCTGTTTGGGGTTGCTTCGCGAAAATCTCAGATTTGTGAATTTAGCCACAGAAGAATACTGGTGGGAGAGACTGGATTGATTTGTTTTCCTCCAAAGGCGGAAATAGTTTTGTTGTTTTCGTGTTTTGTTTTCAAAGTGATTTGTTTTCGTCCTGAAAGGAATGTTCGAACACACCTCCCTGGGCACAGGTATCACCAACGAGTCCTCTACGTTGATATTGACATTCACCATGGGGATGGTGTTGAGGAGGCTTTCTACACCACAGACCGTGTCATGACGGTGTCGTTCCACAAATATGGAGAATACTTCCCTGGCACTGGAGATCTCCGGGTACGATTTCTTTGTGTCTCTGTGATCTCCGAGCTTCACGTTAGTTTTTTCTGATGAACTTTTTTCATTCGCGGAGTTTAACTTGTGTTTTCGAACCTTTCAATATTGTACGAGTCAAATTTGTAGAGGATTTATCAGTATCTTTTTGATGGTATACAGGATATCGGAGCTGGGAAAGGCAAGTACTATGCTGTCAACTTTCCGCTGAGAGACGGCATTGATGACGATTCTTATGAATCCATCTTCAAGCCGGTACGTTGCTACTTGCACCTGCTCTCATGGCGATGACATCTTGCGTTCTGGAATGTTCATTTTTCACCCTGATTTTGTATTGTGATGATGTCGTGTGATTGGAATGTGCATTCTTGGTGATCGTTTTAACTCGATCTTTCTTTTGGCGCATTCCATAATTAGGTGATCGCCAAAGTGATGGAGATGTACCAGCCCAGTGCTGTGGCTCTTCAGTGCGGTGCTGACTCGCTTACGGGTGATCGGCTCGGCTGTTTTAACCTGACCATAAAAGGTGCAGTTTGCATCCACCTTGGTTATGTTTTTACCTTCTCTCTGTGGCCCATTGTTGCCATAGCCTGGCAGTGTTTGCTCTGTCACTCAACTCTGTAAGTTATTAATGCCTTGGCACAAAACTCCATTTTACTTTGGATGTGACATGCACTATGTCGGACGTTCAGAATTATAGTCAACAATTGTGCACACCATCATGCAAGCTGTAGATACACAACAACAACAACAACAGGCATTTTAAGGCCATTTTCCCTGCTCGAGCGGGGGTTAGGCTTGCGGTCCCCATGACAATCTTCTCCATTTTGCCCTATTTTCTGCATCTCCCCTTGTTAACCCCCTTGCCCGCATTTCTTCTTCGACCATCTTTAGCCAAGTCTTTCTCGGTCTTCCCCGTCCTCTACTTCCTTCTACATTCATTTCCATCACTCTTTTCAACCAGTCACTTTCATCCTTCCTCAACACATGACCAAACCATCTCAACGTGTTTCTCTTCACAGCATCCATCACAGGCTCTATTCCGATCATCTTTCGCAATTCATCATTTGTCTTCCTTTCTCTCAACGATACTCCACACATCCACCGAACCATTCGCAGTTCCACCCTTTCCAGCCTTCGTTGCTGCTCTACATTCATGACCCATGTCTCGCTCCCATAAATCATAAAAGCTGTAGATGTTGGTTTAAATTGTGATTGCAAAGTAGACCGGCAATCTTTCCGGCTGCCATTGCGAATGTGAGCCATGCTTGTTCCCAGGACACGCCAGGTGCGTGGATTACGTGAAGAGTTTCAACTTGCCGCTGCTCATGCTTGGTGGTGGGGGCTACACCATTCGTAATGTGGCTCGCTGTTGGACCTATGAGACTGCAGTGGCTTTGGACAACGAGATCGCGAATGGTCAGTGTACTGTGTTTTACTCAGCTTGTTTCATGACATAAGACATTAGTGTCCGATGAAGACATTTATTGGAGGTCTGTAATTCACAATTGGAAAGAAAAGAAAGCAAACGAGACCCATGCATGTATTCTTCATTTCCTTTATTAACTCAACTGGACTATGTCCAGCTGAGTTTTTGTCGACACCCAGTGTCCGTCATCCGTCTGTCTGTCTGTCTGTCGTCTGTAAACAATTTGACGTCTACGCTCTAAAAGTCACAAATATTGATTAAATTTGATGAAACTTGTTATGCAGCATCTTTAAGACATACACTAGTTTGGGATTGCATTTGGGCGTTGCACGCCCAAAAATGGGTGCGGCAGGGCGGCCATATTGAAAAATCAATTTTTCTGATTTTCTGATTTTTCGTGTATGATTTTATTTTTCTGATAATGGCCATATTGATATAGACCAGTTGAGTTCAGGTTCCCTGGAACCTCTAGTTAGTACGTTTTATTAGCATTTGGGACTGTTTAATGACATATTAGGTTGGTCCAACTGGCTTGAGCGTCAGAGTTTTATGAAAGAGTTTTATGCAGGACCAAAGGTATTGCTATAAGAGGAAATCAATATTTTAATCAAAGGTATTGGAGAAAATGTTCTTGCACGGGATGTATCACCTGACAACGGCTGGCAAGATGGCCTAGAGGTATGCACACTTGACTCGAAGCTGCGTATGCTGTGTTCAAATCTTGACCAAGCTATAAAATGTCATCCCGGTGTTTCACAGGCAGGGCGATTCCTTAATATGCCTGATTTTCCTTGGCTTGATGTTAAACTAGCGTCCCATGTGCCAACATTAGTTTGTGGAAGTGGAAGATCCCATGGTGTCCTTCGTAAATAGTAGGTGAGCTATCTCTGGCACCGTAGCCAAGTTCCAAATTCCTGCCCTCACCTACAAGGGGCCTCACCTCACCTCACCTCACCTCATCAGCGGTATAGCTGTGCCCTCAGCCAATGATGCTACCCCGAAGTATTGTGCTATCTTACTATAATTCACCAAATGTCCTTCTGTCCATTTGAAGGTACCGCAAAAACGGCCTAACCGATCGCAACGATATTTTGGGTGGGTATTCCTGGGATACCTGGGAGTGAAATAGGCTATATAGTTTTTCCAAACACGATGTAATAATATTTACCGATATGAACAGTGATGCGGCTTTTATTGAAATTCTACAAATACTGTTTAGATTTTGATGAGAATTACGAACCTGCCGCGAATGCGGAAGTGGACGGATGAAGGAAATGCGCGGGTTTGATAATTATAATATTCCAATACAACCGTTATTCAATCGTAATGTTTAATCGTTAAACGTTAATCGTGTTAATCGTTTTGTTAAAGTATCAATTGATGATTGGAATTGAGTGAATACAATTACGATTTTGAATTCGTAATTGCATTCACCCAAACGTACGGAACTTCACATCAGGATTTAAATATTTGTTTATGTCACGAATGTTCTTAAAAGTTTATTTTTTATATTAATGTTATTTAATTTGTGATTGGTGTTATGCTGTTTGGAATGAAAAAAGAGATATCGAGTTCAAGTGAATGACGAAATGCCGTGACTGTTTTACGTTCTCAACGTGAAATTCGTGCATCGCCATATGCAGAGTCGCCATTGACTGGGTATTGAACAAACGTACCTGTTTGTTTGCGAACGGCTCTCTGGAGCTCAGCCAAGTGAAGGGGTCCGAATACTTTCTGAATGCACTGTATGTACCAATGATTTGCAGAAGGTTCAATGCTGCCAAAATTATCCGTACACTGGGTGGTTTGTCGCCGTTTTGCTTTGCCTAACACGCCTCTCAAATAGACTTCTTTGATAAACCATTAATGGATTTGCATTGAAAGCAATGAAGAGCCATCTATTTATTTTGTGTAATCGCCACTTTTTTGTATCTACCTCAAGTAGAAATATGTTCAGTAAGCAAGGATTACCTGCTTGTCATGTAATAATTTGTCAGAATATGAGAACCGATAATTTGATTGAAGACTACATGTTCGTCGCAGGTCTACAAGAGCTCCATGTCGAGAAATGGATGGGGACATGTTAATTAAGAAAATGGCCGCCAGTCGGCCATCTTGGATCTGATCTCGAAAAATAATGATGTGCAGATGTAACCTATCATTCATTTTCTTTGTGCCAAGTTTGAATAAGATCGGTAAATGCATGTCCAATAAATGGTTGAGGACGTGGTCAATATGGGGGTTTTTTTTGTCCCCCGTCGCACCGCGGAGCGAAAGGGGGACTATGGTTTTCCCGTCCGTCCGTCCATCCGTCCGTGCGTGCGTATATACGTGCGTGCGTGCGTAAGTGAAGGACCGCATTCGAATTTGGTGTGTGGGTGCAACCCACATCAAAATCCAAGATGGCCACCGCCATGTATGTCTGAAACTTGTGAGCGGAATATCTTGAAAAATAAGCGAAGTACCAACTTCTAATCTGGTATGTGGGTGTGTCTCGGCATAAAGAAGAACCCTATTGAAAATTGGGTCGCCACGTCAAAATCCAAGATGGCCGCCGCCATGTATGTCTGAACATTGTGAGCGGAATATCTTGAAAAATAAGCGAAGTACCAACTTCTAATCTGGTGTGTGGGTGTATCTAGGCATAAGGAAGAACGCTATTGAAAATTGAGTCGCCACGT
Source organism: Myxine glutinosa (assembly GCF_964187855.1). NCBI lineage: Eukaryota > Metazoa > Chordata > Myxini > Myxiniformes > Myxinidae > Myxine > Myxine glutinosa. The sequence goes on from NW_027616764.1 coordinate 66,260, forward strand.
CAAAATCCAAGATGGCCGCCACCATATATATGTCTGAACCTTGTGAGCGAAATATCTTGAAAAATAAACAAACTACTAACTTCTAATCTGGTGTGTGGGTGTATCTACGCAAAGGAAGAACGCTATTGAAAATTGGGTAGCCACGTCAAAATCCAAGATGGCCGCCGCCATGTATGTCTGAACATTGTGAGCGGAATATCTTGAAAAATAAGCGAAGTACCAGCTTCTAATCTGGTGTGTGGGTGTATCTAGGCATAGGGAAGAACGCTATTGAAAATTGGGTCGCCACGTCAAAATCCAAGATGGCCGCCTCCATGTATGTCTGAACCTTGTGAGCGAAATATCATATCGTAGCATGTTTTCTGCGTCTTCCACTTTGTCAACTACATCACTTCCCCGACGGGGGACCTAGGCGTAATGCTTGTTACGACTAAAATGGCCGCCAGTCTACCAGTCAGCCATCTTTGATCAGATCGCACAATAAAGTGAGGTGCATGTGTATGCCTTCATGTATTCTGCTTCTGCCAAGGTTGAACAAAATTGGACCATACATGTTCAAGAAATGGTTGGGGACACGTTTAAGTAATAAAATGGCTGCCAGTCGGCCATCTTGGATCTGATCTTGAAATGAAATTAATGTGCATATGTATACCATTATATATTGTCTGTGCCAAGTATGAACAAAATTGGTCCATACATCTCCGATTATATGGTTGCAGACGGATGAGACCCAATCCATAAGCCCCTGTTTTGGACGAAGTCATACGGGGACTAATAATATGGCCACCATCTTGGTTTTATGGTGGGTCTAAGACATCATGCCTATAGGCCTTTGCTGATTATATACTGCTTGGGTTTGTTGCGTCAGATTTCCATTGGCTTTGCTTCGGTTAAATATTAACCAAAAAATTGAATCGACCAAAATGTGTGTGTTTGAGCGTGCATGTGTCTCTTCCATAACTCCAAAACCATGAAACCTAGCAGCACTAAACTTTACAAGCATACTTATTAAACTCCAAGGGCATGCATGAATGAAAATAGAGTGTCTGCATGCATGCTCTCTTGACTGTGGTAAGGTTTCCGTTCTTGCTCTTTTAGACTTGTCTGCCGCCTTTGACACGATTGACCATAGTGTCTTAATTCGTCGTCTTGAACTCACATTTGGTATAACTGGTACTCCCCTTTCTTGGATGATGTCTTATCTTACTGATAGAGTGCAAACAGTCGTTGTCAATGGCCAGAAATCAGCCCCTTCTCCGCTTTCCTTTGGCGTTCCCCAGGGCTCAGTCCTGGGACCTATCCTCTTTCTTTTGTACACTCAGCCTCTATTTGATCTTGTTGCCAGACATTCAGTTGATCACCACGCCTTTGCGGATGACAATCAGCTGTACAAAGGAAGCACGATTCAACAAATCGTGCCCACTGTTGAAGTGTTAGAAGGCTGTATTGCCGACGTGAAGGCGTGGATGACCCAAAACAAACTTCAGCTGAACGATGCTAAAACAGAGTCTATGATTGTAAGATCGCACAGATGTTCTCTACAATGTTTACTTCCTACCACTATTCATGTTGGTGAAACCGATGTAAACTTTGTTTCGTCGGCCAAGAACCTTGGTGTGGTTTTCGACTGTAACATGACATTTTCCAAGCAAGTACTTCAAACTTGCAAATCAGCATGCTTTCAGCTGCGAAAGATCGCATCCATTCGCCACTTTCTTACTCCTCAGGCTGCTCTAACCTGGTCTGTGCCCTTGTCCTCTCAAGGCTAGACTATTGTAATTATTTGTATGCTGGCTGCCCTCAGTTTCTCTTGGATAAGTTACAAAAGGTTCAAAACTCTGCCGCTCGTCTTGTCTGTAAGGCGAAGAAGTCTGACCATGTTACTCCGCTCCTTGAATCTTTACACGAGCTGCCTGTCTCTGCTCGTGTGCAATACAAAATTTGCACACTATGTTATACATCATTGTGTGGAACGGGACCTCACTATCTCTCCGATTTGCTCACTCTCTATGTACCTCGGCGACGGCTTCGTTCAAGCGACGACTCTATGACCTTAGAGCCGCCGCGCACCAGCACCAAGTTGTTTGGCGAGAAATCCTTTTCTTTTGCTGCACCTCCGCTCTGGAATGACTTGCCTTCCTCTGTTCGACATGTTGACTCTCTTCCTGCCTTTAAAACCTCCCTCAAAACCTATCTGTTTCACAAGTCTTTCAAAGTCCAAGTCCTGTTTTCCCTTTGGTTTGAGGTGGGACAGAGATCGAGAGTATGTCTGTGTACATGTGCGGGGGAGGGAGGAGGGGAGAGTACACATCTGTGGGTTTTGAATGGGGAGGGAGAGGAATACGGCAAGAGTGAAGGTGTGTCTGTGTGTGTGTATGTTTGTGTACGTGTGTTCGCATGCTAATGTAAAGCGCCACGAGGGTTGTTAACGCTGCTTGATGGGGCTATATATGACTCCTTTATTATTATTATTATTATTAAAACACCCATTTTGAAGATGATCAACAGGGTGTTCATCACAAAAAAAACCCAAAATAATCCTTACCAAAATGGTGGTGCACGAGCATGGTTAGCCCTCTGTCACATCGCTGGGTTCTTACACCGCCATTTTGTTTGTCTATTCAAATGTGCCTTGCCTTGAAAATACGATCTACTCTCATGGACTAATCAAAGCATATAATCCAAATCTGGATTCATATTTGAGGATCAGATCCTGTTGACTAAATACTTACCAAAATCTGGAGTGAAATCTGAAAAATTCAACCTGAGCGATTCTTGTAACCAAGTGTATTTATTTGTTTATTTACGCAAGGTGGCCATCCCTCCTTTTGCTCTGTTAGGGTTAGTTTTTTCATTTAACTTCATTTTCAACTTAATTCATACCTCCGTAGGACAAGGGGGTTGGGGGTGGGTACTCTACTGTACTGGGAGGACTCTCTCCTTTCCGTCTCTCCCCCCTCTCTTCATATTCCCATCATGAAGCGACTCTGCATTACCTGGCTTTGCTAGTGTCGAATAAAAATTAATAGTGAGGTTTAGTCAAGCCCATCAACACAAACGGTATGCGCCCTCCCTAAAAAAAATAGCATTACGTAATTTTTGAACGGCCCCATATTGGGATTAAAAATGAGTGACTGTGTGATGAATCAGCTCGTTCTGATGGCAGAGGGTGACATGGATGAGAGGTGTCGAGTTAAGCCTGTTGCCGGATTTTGTCGCAGGTTGTGGAACAGTGTTGTCATTTTTGTTCTACCATTTCAGGGTTTTGGGGCCGTTTTTATCAAGCTTGAACTTAAGAAGCACTCTTCTCTTCATAACATCAGATACATACACCTGCCCTCAATGCTCCACACACCTGCCCTCAATGCTCCACACACCTGTCCTCAATGCTCCACACACCTGACCTCAATGCTCCACACACCTGCCCTCAATGCTCCACACACCTGCCCTCAATGCTCCACACACCTGTCCTCAATGCTCCACACACCTGTCCTCAATGCTCCACACACCTGTCCTCAATGCTCCACACACCTGCCCTCAATGCTCCACACACCTGCCCTCAATGCTCCACACACCTGCCCTCAATGCTCCACACACCTGCCCTCAATGCTCCACACACCTGCCCTCAATGCTCCACACACCTGCCCTCAATGCTCCACACACCTGTCCTCAATGCTCCACACACCTGCCCTCAATGCTCCACACACCTGCCCTCAATGCTCCACACACCTGCCCTCAATGCTCCACACACCTGCCCTCAATGCTCCACACACCTGCCCTCAATGCTCCACACACCTGCCCTCAATGCTCCACACACCTGCCCTCAATGCTCCATACACCGGCCCTCAATGCTCCATACACCTGCTCTGATCCGATAACTACAGTGTGGACACATAGTACAATCAACAGACTATTAGTATTCATGCACAGATAGCTCATGTACAAAATCTTTTGTACATAAATCTTTACCCTTAGACGACACTTTCGATTTCGGTCGGAATTGGGCGCAGTTGCGATTGTACAATACCTGGTATCAAACCTTGTTTGCAAAATTATTGGTCCGTTATGCGAATGTTCTTATCCCCTTAAAAAAAAAAATTCCAATATGAAATTAAGCTGCAGCGTGAAATAGAGGATCCGATTGAAGAGAGTATGAGCAAGACAACTTCATTTACACAACTGCTAGATATGACTATGCACGTGTGTACATACAAGAGGCTGTGACAGGAGACACCATGACCCTCTTGACTGACACTAACCTGTCAAGAATAGTTTTGCACTAGCCGAAACCCGTGGAACATCCACGGAAGGGAGGATGTGGTGTATGGATAGAGTGTACCATTATGGATGGCATAGGGGATTTGCTTGTCCGAGTAAGAGTTAGGCCAGATTTTTAAAAAGAGTTGTTGATCGTCCCCGCCCGACCCTACGAAACACACCCGACCCGAAACTTTTTTTTTTTTTTTTTTTGAAAAAAATCATAAAAAACGATCTTTTCACATTCAAATTTGGCGCCGTTCTGCACCGCATGCGCAGTGCGTGCTGCGCAAAGCGTCGCAAGTGCCTCGGGCAACTTCACCCATTTTACGTTGGCCATTCATGGCGGCTATTGTGTGAGATTTTTCCCGCTGAAATCTGTATTGATTCGTGCTAGAATCGGCTTGAAATGCCTATTGTGATCGCATCAATAGCCCGTGAGGGCTCTTCCAAGACGGTGAAGGACTGGTTTGCGTGCAATAGCGAGTTGGATGTTACAATCTCGGACTTCTATGCAGAGTTCTCAGACGGCAAGTATGATGGGGATAGGGAGCCATTGCCTGACGATACACGCGGTACTTTTGTCAAAGTATTCGCCGGCCCCAGTAAAACTGACATGACGAAAGTTTCACCAGCTTGCAAAGTTTCTGATGTGACAAAGACTCTTGGCTCATTTCTCAAATTTGTGTTGGCTGTAGACACGGCCACGGATCACAGGATGGAACCCGATGAATAAAAAAATTTTAAAAAACCTTTAGAGGCCATTTTTCCCCGCAAAGCGGGGGTTGGCCTTTTTCGGGCACCGTGGTTGTTGTTGTTTTTGTTGGTCCCCTTTTTGAAGCAATGTTTTACGGCCGGATGCCCTTCCTGCCGCCAACCTTTTTTGTCGCCTTTTACGACAAACAGGGAATTACCAGTGAACTGGTACTCAATTAGCCGACCTCGGAAGGATGACAGGCTGAGTCAACCCCCCTGGCGTTAATTCAGCGATCGACCGGGATTCGAACCCAGGATCCTAGGATCCTAAGCTGGCACCCTAGCCGCTTGCCCAACACCAGGCGTAAAATGAAAATGAATGAAGAAATAAAATCATTTTGAGGAGAAAGGAGTCTTTATTTCATATTTTTCCATGTCAACAAAACTCAATGGAAAGTAGGAAAAAAATATTAAAAATAAAAATAAAAACCTCCCTCCCTACCCGAACTTTTGAGAAAAAAGGATGCTCAACAACTTTTTGTCCCCCGTCGCACAGCGTAGCGAAAGGGGGACTATGGCTTTCCCCTCCATCCGTGTGTCCGTCAGTCCGTCCGTGCATGCGTGCGTAAGCGAAGGACCGCATTCAAATTTGGTGTGTGGGTGCAACCCACGTCAAAATCCAAGATGGCCACCGCCATGTATGTCTGATGCCATGTATGTCTGAACCTTGTAACCTGCATATCTTGAAAAATAAGCGAAGTACCAACTTCTAATCTGGTGTGTGGGTGTATCTAGGCACAAGGAAGAACGCTGTTTAAAATCGGGTCGCCACGTCAAAAGCCAAGATGGCCGCCGCCATGTATGTCTGAAACTTGTGAGATGAATATCGTGAAAAATAAGCGAAGTACCAACCTCTAATTTGGTGTGTGGGTGTATCTCGGCATAAGGAAGAACGCTATTGAAAATTGGGTCGCCACGTCAAAATCCAAGATGGCCGCCACCATATATATGTCTGAACCTTGTGAGCGAAATATCTTGGAAAAATAAGCGAAGTAACAACTTCTAATCTGGTGTGTAATAAGCGAAGTACCAACGTCTAATCTGGTGTGTGGGTGTATCTATTGGGTCGCCACGTCCAAATCCAAGATGGCCCCCGTGATGTATGTCCGAACCTTGTGAGATGAATATCTTGAAAAATAAGCGAAGTACCAACTTCTAATTTGGTGTGTGGGTGTATCTCGCCATAAGGAAGAACGATATTGAAAATTGGGTCGCCACGTCAAAATCCAAGATGGCCGCCACCATATATATGTCTGAACCTTGTGAGCGAAATATCTTGAAAAATAAGCGAAGTACCAACTTCTAATCTGGTGTGTGGGTGTATCTAGGCACACGGAAGAACGCTGTTTAAAATTGGGTCGCCACGTCAAAATCCAAGATGGCCGCCGCCATGTATGTCTGAATCTTGTGAGATGAATATCCTGAAAGATAAGCGAAGTACCAACGTCTAATTAGGTGTGTGGGTGTATCTCGGCATAAGGAAGACCGCTATTGTAAATTGGGTCGCCACGTCAAAATCCAAGATGGCCGCCACCATATATATATATATGTCTGAACCTTGTGAGCGAAATATCTTGAAAAATAAGCGAAGTACCTTCTGGTGTGTGGGTGTATCTAGGCATAAGGAAGAACGCTATTGAAAATTGGGTCGCCACGTCAAAATCCAAGATGGCCACCTCCATGTATGTCTGACCCTTGTGAGCGAAATATCATATCATAGCATGTTTTCTGCGTGTTCCACTTTGTCAACTCACATCATTTCCCCGACGGGGGACCTAGGCGTAACGCTTGTTATTTTTATGTGGCCTTAGGAAGAAAGATGAGAATGAAGAGTGCGTATATGAACAACGTATTTATTGCAATCTACTTAAATGACAACGCTACGATATACTTTTGAAAAATGAATGGATTCGTAATAGGAATCGGCGTAGCACCACTCTGGCCACACTGGCGCAGTGGTATGTGTCAATGGAAAGGAACAGCAGTAGAACCATAGACTTTTAAAAAATGAACGGATTAGTAAATCGACTGGAATTAGCCCCATACTGGCGCATTGGTAAGCGTCAATGTCAAGGCAGAGCAGTAGGAATATAATACAATGAACGCAGCTTTCAGAAGCTGAAGCCTTGGTATTTATTGCTTTATATGATACCGATGGGCTGCTGATCGGTGTCACTTCGTTGTAATCACAGTATATGGAAGAAATTATGGTAAACCCACCTGATGAAGTTAGCGTACACCGCGATCGACGACACCGGCACAAATGCATGCTCAGGATTCTCCACTCAGTGGACGGCTTGCTGTCGCCTTCACCCAGCAGACGCCAATAAGATGGCGTCGTATCGGCAGTCAATCGGATGCTTTTGGGCCCCAACGTCGGGTAATTCAGATTTTTCGAGTATGGCTGTACGTGATAAACAAAGAGCGCGGTTCGTAGATCGTAAATCCATTAGTGCCGTGGGCATCGGATCACTGGGTGCGGCGTAAAAGGGATAACAAAGTCGAGTCCTTACGCTATTATTATATAGACTAGCGGGGTCACCCGTGGGAATCCCACGGGCATGGATGTGTGTGACATTTCGACATATTGAGTTATATGCTGCACATTCATTTTTACAAAATGGTTACTGGCAAGTCATCAGATCCAGAAATGGTGTGAATTTAGTTATTTCACATAATATGTGACCCCTCACTCCTCTCCACCTGACACTCTCCTGTCTCCACCTGACACTCTCCTGTCTCCACCTGACACTCTCCTCTCTCCACCTAGCACTCCTCTCCTCTCCAAACCCTCACATCCCTCTCCTTTCCAATCCCTCACCTCTCCAATCCCTCACACTCCTCTCCTCTGCAATCCTTCACACGCCTCTCCAATCGCGCCTCACACTCCTCTCCAATCGCGCCTCACACTCCTCTCCAATCGCGCCTCACACTCCTCTCCAATCGTGCCTCACACTCCTCTCCAATCGTGCCTCACACTCCCCTCCAATCACTCCTCTCCAATCGTGCCTCACACTCCTCTCCAATCACGCCTCACACTCCTCTCCAATCGTGCCTCACACTCCTCTCCAATCGCGCCTCACACTCCTCTCCAATCGCGCCTCACTCGCCTCTCCAATCGGCTTTCCCCGTCTCGTTTCTCTCCTTTTTCTCCCGTCTCGTTCTTTTTCTTGCTCCAAATCGGCCCGTCGGAATCGGAAATCGGCCCGTCTCGCCCGTCGGCCCGTCGGAATCGGAAATCGGCCCGTCTTGCTTTTGTGCTTGTGCGTAAATAAATTGTGTTCATGACACCATTTCTGGTGTTGGGCTAGCGGCTAGGGTGCCGGCTTAGGATCCTGGGTTCGAATCTCGGTCGATCGCCGAATTAATGCCAGGGGGGTTGACTCAGCCTGTCATCCTTCCGAGGTCGGCTAATTGAGTACCAGTTCACTGGTAATTCCCTGTTTGTCGTTGAAGGCGGCAAAAAGGGTTGGCGTCAGGAAGGGCATCCGGCCGTAAAACATTGCTTCAAAAAGGGGACAAAAAAACAACAACTACCACGGTCCCCGAAAAGGCCAACCCCCGCTTTGCGGGGAAAAATGGCCTCTAAACGGTGGTTTTTACACCATTTCTGGATCTGATGACTTGCCAGTAACCATTTTGTAAAAATGAATGTGCAGCATCTAACTCAATATGTCGAAATGTCACACACATCCATGCCCGTGGGATTCCCACGGGTGACCCCGCAAGTTTGCATTGACGTTCGTCGATGGACTCGTTCGCCCGTCTCATTCGTTTTCTTGCTGCATCCTGTTCAAGTCTGCGTTCTTCATCGATCGTCTCATTCATTTTGGAAATAGAAGTTTCCACGCAGCGCATGAATTGTCACGATCCTCAAGAGGAATTTGTCTCGTAATCATCAAATGATAAATGGCAAGTAAATTATATTGTGGAAAATTAAAGATTTCAAATAAACCTATTTAAAGTGTATTCGCACATAACTAATTTTAAAAAACGAAGAAATATCTCTCGGTAATTTCCTGAAACATATTTTACTTCCGGCTAATAATGTTGAATTAAATAAAAACGAAGAAATATATGTCGGCATCATTGTTGACGTTTTTGTGACGACTGTCATCAAACGAAAAAGTAATATATCTTAACGGAAAAGCAAAAGCGAATTTTTAATATATATCGACACGTTGCCGTCGGTGTCATGTTGGGCGGTGTATGATACACCATGACGCGATTTTTAAAAATATATCTGCATTTTCCCGCGTGTGTGGAATGTTCTCAATTATTGCTGACACCGACTCTAAAACCATCGATAAAAATGAAATCATATGGTGAGTTAGATTGGAGATAAAGGCGTGAGAGAGACTCAATGGCCTTGAAGTTACAGGCATTTGAGAATTCATTTCGTTCTATAAACGGCAACTTTCATTGGATTTCCTTCCCGTTTTTTTTCAACCGAGTCGAAAACTATGTTAGCGACTGTGAAAAATGAAATGATATATCGAATTTTTAATATGTATCGACACGTTGCCGTCGGTGTCATGTTAGGCGGTGTATGATACACCATGACGCGATTTTAAAAAATATATCTGCATTTTCCCGCGTGTGTGGAATGTTCTCAATTATTGCTGACACCGACTCTAAAACCATCGATAAAAATGAAATCATATGGTGAGTTAGATTGGAGATAAAGGCGTGAGAGAGACTCAATGGCCTTGAAGTTACAGGCATTTGAGAATTCATTTCGTTCTATAAACGGCAACTTTCATCAGATTTTCTTCTCGTTTTTTTTCAACCGAGTCTAAAACTATGTTAGCGACTGTGAAAAATGAAATGATATATCGAATTTAAAATAGATATCGACACATTGCCGTCGGTGTCATGTTGGGCGGTGTATGATACACCATGACGCGATTTTAAAAAATATATCTCTGCATTTTCCCGCGTGTGTGGAATGTTTGTGGAAAATTAAAGATTTCAAATAAACCTATTTAAAGTGTATGCGCACATAACTAATAAAAAAAACGAAGAAATATCTCTCGGTAATTTCCTGAAACATATTTTACTTCCGGCTAATATGTTGAATGAAATAAAAACGAAGAAATATATGTCGGCATCATTGTTGACGTTTTTGTGACGACTATCATCAAACGAAATAGTAATATATCATAACGGAAAAGCAAAAGCGAATTTTTAATATATATCGACACATTGCCGGCGGTGTCATGTTGGGCGGTGTATGATACACCATGACGCGATTTTAAAAAATATATCTCTGCATTTTCCCGCGTGTGTGGATTGTTCTCAATTATTGCTGACACCGAATCTGAAACCATCGATAAAAATGAAATCATATGGTGAGTTAGATTGGAGGTAAAGGCGTGAGAGAGACTCAATGGCCTTGAAGTTACAGGCCTTTGAGAATTCATTTCGTTCTATAAACGGCAACTTTCATCGGATTTTCTTCCCGTTTTTTTTCAACCGAGTCTAAAACTATGTTAGCGACTGTGAAAAATGAAATGATTTATCGAATTTGATTTGAAATAAAACTGGGGGAGAGCAAGACACCACGGGCCTACAAAACAGGACTCAAAGCTATGCGAGTTAATAAAATGGTGGATATTTGTTTATAGCCACTCCCAGAATGGGTGGAGCTATGGGTGGAGCTACTCTGCAAACCGAGTAAGCCACACCCCGGACAGACACCCAACAGATAGACAGACAGACAGACAGAATCATCTACGGCTATTATAATATAGATTTGTCACAGGTGAGATATCAGCAGAGCAGCGAAGTTGTTCCTTTTTAAACAATGGATCTTTGTCATCATCGTAATCATCATTGTTATACGGTTAAGGAAATACGGCCAATCAAGTCAGTGTCTCTTCAAATTTTTCAAACTGCTCTACTTGGCTCTGATTGTATGTGATAGTCTGTAAATTGACTATGTGATACCTGAAACCAAGTGGTGTCAGGATGTCCAGACAGAAGCAACACAACATGCAGATACCTTCAGGCCAACTCTGTTACCATCTAACCAGAAAGGTAATCTCATGCTCGTCAGACAAGTCAAAACTTCATCCAACTGTGCTCGCTAAGATAAGGATCGTCGATAAGGATACTCGATCATTTCAAGTGGTTGATTTATCATAAACCACATTTTCCGACGAGCCCAACCCACAATGCTACCGTTCATGACCATGTTTATTTGCAAATCATTGCACTTTGGAAGTTAAAACTGCATTCCCATTCCCGATTGGTCGAGTTGGGATGCAAACGCGTTTTAAAATTGCAAAGAAGAAATGCTTCCTTTTGTGTTTGGTATAAATAGTGCAGGTTTATCATTCAACGACACATCAGTTAATAGATTAACCAAACCAAAATATAAAAACATTCTGGTGATGCTTTCAGGGTGTTAGTTACGGAGCAAATATTAACGATAATCAAATGTTCAATTTTGATACTTTCCTTCGATCAGAAACCAATCGCATGATCAAATTTATGGAAATCCCTCGATAAGCGTGTGTGTGTGTGTGTGTGTGTGTGTGTGTGTGTGTGTGTGTGTGTGTGTGTGTGTGTGTGTGTGTGTGTGTGTGTGTGTGTGTGTGTGTGTGTGTGTGTGTGTGTGTGTGTGTGTGTGTGTGTATAAGAGTGACAGTGCAAGAGAAACTGAGTGAGTGAGTGAGAGCGAGTGCGTGACAGTGCGAGTGTGAGTGAGTGTGCTAGTGAGTGAGAGTGCGAGTGTGAGAGAGTGAGTGAGTGTGTGTTTGTGTGAGAGAGTGAGTGAGTGTGTGTTTGTGTGAGTGAGTGAGTGTGTGTTTGTGTGAGAGAGTGTGTGTTTGTGTGAGAGAGTGAGTGAGTGTGTGTTTGTGTGAGAGAGTGAGTGAGTGTGTGTTTGTGTGAGAGAGTGAGTGAGTTTTTTTTTTTTTTTTTTTTTTTTTTTTTTTGTATACAAGATCGAGGCTCGTGAAAGAGCGAACATTAATCACACAGAAAGACAAACAGACACATAAAACAAATAACATCGGGAGCGGTAGACAAGATGGGGAGAGAGGGGGAAGGACACAAACACAACATTTGAGAGCAGGGACCGAGAGACATGGAGACATCGAGAGATCTGTGGGAGGGAGAGGGCTTTGGGGGGGAGGCATGTGAAGGGGGGGAGGCATGTGAAGGGGGGTGGGGGGGTGGGAGAGGTATAAACATATGGACACTGCCAGGATTTCCAGGAAATAAGTTGGAATTTCAAACAAGGTGGATCTGGGGTGAATTAGTGGGGGTAGAAAAGATCAAGGTTATGGATGGGGGAAGATAAGAGATGGTGGTGAACAGCTGTTTTAAAGACCTGGAGGGAGGAGAGGGATTGAAGGGAGTGTGGGAGTTTGTTCCACAGGCGGGAGAAAAGAGGAATGAAAGAGTGAAGGTGAGCAGAGAGCCGAGATTTCGGCAGTTTAACCATCAGAGGGTTGCTGGCAGATCTTGTGCGACCTGTAGGAATATTTGGGGGACAGAGCACAGAGAGAGCTGGGGGAGCAAGGCCGGAGAGGAGTCGGTAGAAGACAGAAAGACCACCTACCTGCCTGCGGTGAGTGAGTGAAAGGCCCTCAGAGATAGCTTCATCGCGGGAGATTCCAATGATTTTGAAAGCTTTGGATTCAACAGCGTGAAGCCGAGCCAGGTGTGAGGCAGGAGCACCAGCCCATAGGGGAGAACAGTATTCCATTGAGCTGCGGATGAAAGCCTTGTAAGTGGTGAGGAGCTCAGGTGTGCCGTGGAAGGACTTCGCACGACGGAGGATGCCCAGTCGGCGACTGGCTTTGGAGGCCAGCTTGGAAATGTGGTTTTCCCAAGAAAGATCATGGCAGATAGTGAGACCCAAAAGCTTGAGTGACAGAACTTCTTGGAGAGGATTGTTGAGAAAGTAGATGGGAGGGTTGTCCAGTCGATCTTTTCGGAGAGACATAGTAAGAGAGTGAGATTTGGCAGGATTGAAAGACATGTTCCACTTGTTTGACCAGTCTGTGATTTTGTCCAGGTCTTCAGAGAGTGAGGAGGCTGCAGACTGCCGATCTGAGGGAAGAGGAATGGAGCGGCAGAGAGTGGAGTCATCAGCAAAGAGATAGAGAGGATTTTCCAGAGAGTCAGAGAGATCATTGATAAAGACCAGAAAAAGCACAGGGCCCAGCACACTTCCTTGGGGAACTCCAGCCTGAACAGGAAGGGGAGATGAGAGAAATCCATTCAGGGCCACACGTTGACTACGACCAGAGAGGAAGTCCGCAAGCCATGCATGGAGATTTCCATGGATACCATAGGAGGAGAGTTTGGTGAGCAGAGCTGGGTGCCAGACCGTATCAAAGGCCCTTGATATGTCAAGGGAGACAGCTCTGATTTCCTGTTTGGCATTGAGGACCTCCATCCATTGTTGAGACAGCAGAAGCAGCATGTCCAGAGTAGAGTGACCTGGTCTGAAACCAAATTGATGATCAGAGATCAAGCCATTGGAGAAGAGGAAAGATTTCATATCCGAAGCAATGATGGATTCCATGACTTTGCTGATAATTGGGAGCAGGCTGATTGGTCTGTAGTTGCAAGGATCTGTTTTTGCACCTTTTTTGTGTAAAGCGGTAATGTTAGCTGATTTCCAAGATGCTGGCAGTTTGTGTGAGGATCCAGGAGTGTGTGTTTGTGTGAGAGAGTGAGTGAGTGAGTGTGTGTTTGTGTGAGAGAGTGAGTGAGTGTGAGAGATTGAGTGTGGAGAATGTATGCAAGTGAGTGTGTGAGATTGAGTGTGGAGAATGTATGCAAGTGTGTGTGCGAGTGTGCGCATGCTTGTGCCCATGCTTGTGCGTGTCAGTTTTGACAAATACTCATTTGGAACTTTTTCCTTATTATTGGGTACGATTTAAATAGATCAATTAAAGGGTCACTATCGGAGCCTGGTTTGGCTTAGCGGTTAGGGTGCCAGCTTGGGATCCTAGGATCCTGGGTTCGAATCCCGGTCAATCGCTGAATTAGCACCAGGGGGGTTGACTCAGCCCGTCATCCTTCCGAGGTCGGCAAATTGAGTACCAGCTCACTGGTAATTCCCTGTGTGTCGCAAGAGGCGACCAACAGGGTTGGCGGCAGGAAGGGCATCCGGCTGTAAAACATTGCTCCAAAAAAGGGACCACGGTGCCTGAAAAAGGCCAATCCCTGCGATGCAGGGAAAAATGGCCTCTAAAGGTGGTTCATTTAAAGGGTCACGATCACATCAGGTGGTTTTATTATTATTATTTGTACTAGTGAGGTACCCGTGCTATGCACGGGTGGGGGGCCAGAAGCAAACGGACAATGCAGAAACGGCGAATGCTTAAGCATGAAACCAATAAATTCCACATTCCTGTAGCACCTTCAGTCGCACGTCAAACATAGACATCAAGTTCATGAAGGACTTCCATGAAAAACGTACCCGCTCGCAAACAAACAGGTTATATCCGATTCCATCCACAGCCTCTTCTCAGTGAAAGACACATGAAAGCCTGCTTGGAGTTTGCAAAAAAAGCACCTAAAGGACTCTCAGACTGTGAGAAACAAGATTCTGTGGTCTTATGAAACCAAGATTGGACTGTTTGGCTTCCGTCTGGCCACTCTGCCATGAAGCCCAGATCGGTGGAGTGTTGCAGTGATGGTTGACCTTCTGGAAGTTTCTCCCATCTCCACACAGGATCTCTGGAGCTCAGCCAGAGTGACCATCGAGTTCTTGGTCACCTCTCTTACCAAGACCCTTCTCCCCCGATTGCTCAGTTTGGTCGGGCGGCCAGCTCTAGGAAGAGTCCTGGTTGTTCCAAACTTCTTCCATTTAAGAATTATGGAGGCCACTGTGCTCTTGGGAACCTTCAATGCAGCAGAAATGTTTTTGTAGGCTTCCCCAGGTCTGTGCCTCGACACAATCCTGTCTCTGAGCTCTGCAGGCAGTTCCTTCGACCTCATGGCTTGGTTTTTGCTCTGATATGCATTGTCAGCTGTGAGACCTTATATAGACAGGTGTGTGCCTTTCCAAATCATGTCCAATCAATTGAATTTACCACAGGTGGACTCCAATCAAGGTGTAGAAACATCTCAAAGATGATCAAGAGAAATGGGAGGCACCTGAGCTAAATTTCAAGTGTCATAGCATACCCCATAGAGGCATAATTCACTAGCACGGGACTAGTGGGTCTATTGACGGTATGGGCGTGGCGCGCGCTCGGGTGTTGGAGCCACGCCCCCTTAAGAGGAGCGGGCGGAGCCGGTCGGGTTTCAGTTCTGTGGAAATGAAGGAGCCTTGAACAAGTCAAGAAGTTTTTACCCTCTCGTTGTCCGCAACTCCAACATTGGTGACCCCGACGATCAGATCTCCGACCCGGATGTCCAGGCCTGCAGGGCGGCGGTCACGGGGCTTCGATTGTCTGATGTGCCGTTCAGGGACACGGGCACCACGCTACTGTGCGACGTTTCTTTGGGACAGCCTCGCCCCGTCGTACCCACCAGCTGGAGACGGCAGGTGTTCGATGCCGTCCACGGTCTTTCTCACCCGGGCAGGAAGGCGTCGCAAAAGTTGGTGGCGGGGAAGTTCGTTTCGCACGGGCTCAGGAAGGATGTGCGCGACTGGGCCAACACCTGCGTCGAGTGCCAACGCTCAAAGGTGCATCGCCATACCCAGGCCCCGTTGGCACCATTCACAGTGCCCGAGCGACGGTTTGACCATGTTAACGTGGACCTGGTGGGGCCCCTTCCCCCCTCGCGGAGATTCACCCACCTCCTCATGATGGTCGATGGGACCACCAGGTGGCCAGAGGCCGTCCCGCTTACATCTGCGACGTCCGCCGATGTGGCCCGGGCGTTCATCGGCACTGGGGTTGCCTGTTTTGGTGCCCCCTCGGACGTTTCTTCAGACAGGGGGCCCCAGTTCACTTCAGAGCTCTGGGGTACTGTTGCCCAGGGTTGGGGGTAAATCTCCATCGCACGACTGCATATCACCCCCAGGCTAATGGATTGTGTGAGAGGTTCCATCGCTCTATGAAAGCTGCTCTCAGGGCCAGCCTCTGGGATGACAGTTGGGCCGACAGACTCCCGTGGGTAATGTTGGGCCTCAGGACAGCCCCTAAGGAAGACCTCCAGTCCTCATCCGCTGAGCTCGTCTATGGTCAGCCACTGCGGGTTCCCGGAGAGTTCATTCCTGACGCCACAAGCCCCTGGTCCGCTGCCCGTCAGCGGTCGGTTCTCCGGGAGAATGCCAAGATGTTTGCAAGATGTCTACGTACAGCGGAGTACGTCTTTGTTCGCCATGACGCACACTGGGGGCCGCTTCAGCCACCTTATGACGGGCCTTTCCGCGTTCTGGAGGCCGGGGACAAGTCCTTCGTGGTCTACATCGGCGGCAAACCGGACCACCTTTCGGTGGACCGCCTCAAGCTGGCTCACTTGGACCTGGACCAGCCCCCTCGGTTGGCCCAACCCCCACGGCGGGGCCGTCCCCTGTCGGGTAAGCCCCCGGTTGGCCCGCCTACCACCAAGCCGCTAATAGTCCATGCTCGGGTCATCAGGGGTCGTTTCGGCCGGGTGGTTAAGGCCCCCCGAAAACTGACATTGCCCGTGCAAGTGAATTTGGGGGGGGGGGGGGGGGGCATGTGGGGGATACCCCATAGAGGCATAAATTCACTAGCCCGGGACCAGTGGGTCCATTGACGGTATGGGCGTGGCGTGCGCTCGGGTGTTGGAGCCACGCCCCTTCAAGAGGAGCGGGCGGAGTCATGGGGGATATAAAAAGACTGAGTTCCGGTCGGGTTTCAGTTCTGTGGAAATAAAGGAGCCTTGAACAAGTCAATAAGTTTTTACCGTCTCGTTGTCTGCAACTTCTACAATATTTCAGTTTTTTCTTTTTAATAAATTTGCAAAACTTTCTAAAATCCTGTTTTCTCTTTGTCATTATGGGGTATTGAGTGTAGATTGATGAGGGGAAAAATGAATTTAAACGATTTCAGCATAAGGCTGCAACATAACAAAATGTGAAAAAAAGTGAAGGGGTCTGAATACTTTCTGAATGCACTGTACATCCTGATTGGATCGAATCACAGAAGATCTCATGATTGGGACTTGCACGGTGGTTGTGCTCACTCATCCATCTGCTGAGTGGTTTCACATAGAGGCTCAACTCAGCCCTGCGTTCACTCGGACTGGTCTTTCCGCAAAAGCGACGACACCTTTCCAGTTCTTGTAAAAGGAAACTTCCCATTCGTATATACTCTGGATTAATGTTGATCTCAGCAGTAGTTTGCAGTTGGATGGATGTAATCGATGCACCTAGTGATGTTTTTATTTTGTGTAAAAATGCCTGGATGCTTCATTTTGTAATTAGATTTGTCTGGAATTATCGTAAATATTTATTTCTATTAAAACAAAACAGCACGGTAACTGTTTGTTACTGTAGCACCAAGGTCCAACCTCGTGCTAATGCGTCTTGGAAACTTTGACTCGGTGTTGTGTACACAGAATTGCCGTACAACGATTACTTTGAGTACTTTGGACCCGATTTCAAGCTTCACATCAGTCCCTCGAACATGACGAACCAGAACACACCCGAGTACTTGGAGAAGATAAAGTGAGTGAATAACTGCACACATTCATCTTAGCAAATGCTCCAGTTGTTTTTTTTGATTTATTTAATATTTTATCTTTTTGGGTGAAAAACTTCACAAATGCATATTTTGGGAACAATTGTCAAATTGTTTCTTTTGGAAAAATGCAGAAGTTAAGTATTAAAAAAAAAAAAAAATACAATGTCAAGAATTACTCGATCGGATGATTAATCACTCCACATTGCTTTGTATGAACAAACAAAACCTGAAGTTGTTCATGCCACCTCGGGAATTGGTCGTCGTCACGTCTGCTGCCCACACCGGCGCCGGCTGCCCCTGTGGCTGACCGCACCGCCGTCGGGTGCCCATGTTGCAGCCATCGTCGCTGACTGCCCGCATCGCAGCAGTCTTGTGCTGCATTCCTCATAACCGTCACCACCATGCTCCACATCTGCTTTACTTTTGCCAACAGATTCACAGAAAATTTAAGCAGCAGCAACACAACAGACAATTGAATAGGATTGGTGAAAGTTCTACAGAATGCTTCAGAATATGTGTACTCACATGTTTCAAACATCCACAGGCAGCGGCTTTTTGAGAACCTGAGGATGCTGCCTCACGCGCCGGGTGTACAGATGCAAGCGATCCCTGAAGACACCGTGCCGGAGGACAGTGGTGAGGAAGAAGAAGAGGATTCTGATAAGCGCATCTCAAGTAAGTTTGTTGTCATTTGAGTGAAGATGCATTGCTCAGTTGTTGGGAGCTTTTGTACGTTGGTTTGTTTTCTTAACTAGTTTTTGGTGGTGGGGAAGTTGTTTCGGTGAAAGAAGCTGTGATTTCACATTTTCCATCTTGCAGTCAGAGCATCAGACAAGCGCATTGCCTGCGACGAGGAATTTTCAGATTCGGATGATGAGGGAGAAGGTCGACGGAACACAACAAATTTTAAAAAAACCAAAAGGCCCAAGCTGGAAGAAGAGAAGAAAGTTGAGATTATGGATGATAAAAAAACAGGTTTGAAGAGATTTGTTTTTATGATGCTGTGACCAGCTGTGTCTGTGTCTTTGTTTGTCTGTGAGCTGGATATCTCAAAATGCTGTGGATGGAATCGGACAAAATTTGGTGACAAATTGAATGTCTGCCAAGGATGAATTGGTTCGAATTTGGTGAAGATCTGTATCTGTATCTGTATCCGGATGCGAGAAGTTTTTAATTTTTAAGTGAGCGATTCTTCACTATTGAGAGAGAGAGGGCAAAACCCTATTATATGGCATGATATTTGAAAAAGTTGTGGTCGGGTTTTGACAAAACTAAGTGGATGGGTTGGTTAGGTGGTCTTCTGGTCTTCATCAATGATCTTCTGGACTTTTTTCAGGTCTTCATTAATGATCTCTCTGACTCTCTTGAAAATCCTCTCTGTCTCTTTGCTGATGACTCCACTCTCTGCCGCTCCATACCTCATCCCTCAGATCGGCAGTCTGCAGCCTCCTCACTCTCTGCAGACCTGGACAAAATCAGACTGGTCAAACAAGTGGAACATATCTTTCAATCCTGACAAATCTTACACTTACGATGTCTCTCTGAAAAGACCGACTGGAAAACCCCTCCCATCTACTTTCTGAACAATCCTCTCCAAGAAGTTCCACTCGCTATTCTGTGTGGTCCCCATATGTGCAACAACAATACATCCAACTTGTTTGATCGATGCATTTCAGATCGAACCTTCTTACCCCAGGTGATAACCCCACTTGGTGCACACGACACTCAATTACTGCAACCTCCAAGAAAAAAAACAAGAAAAAAACACCTTTAGAGGCCATTTTTCCCCGCAAAGCGGGGGTTGGCCTTTTTCGGGCACCGTGATTGTTCTTGTTTTTGTTGGTCCCCTTTTTGAAGCAATGTTTTACGGCCGGATGCCCTTCCTGCCGCCAACCTTTTTGTCGCCTTTTTACGACAAACAGGGAATTACCAGTGAACTGGTACTCAATTAGCCGACCTCGGAAGGATGACAGGCTGAGTCAACCCCCCTGGCGTTAATTCAGCGATCGACCGGGATTGAAACCCAGGATTCTAGGATCCTAAGCTGGCACCCTAGCCAGAGCACTATAATTGCTAACAATTCCTGGACGAGACACCCAATTTTAATGGGGATTTCTGCAGATGTTAAGGATTCTCCTCAAGGATCCTCGTGAATCACAAGGGACACATCTTCATGCCAGTCCCCATTTTTGTACCCACAATGATATCAGGTATATGGTGTACAGGATATATAAACCACCGTTTAGAGGCCATTTTTCCCCGCAAAGCGGGGGTTGGCCTTTTCGGGGACCGTGGTTGTTGTTTTTTGGTCCCCTTTTTGAAGCAATGTTTTACGGCCGGATGCCCTTCCTGCCGCCAACCCTGTTTGTCGCCTTTTTACGATAAACAGGGAATTACCAGTGTACTGGTACTCAATTTGCCGACCTCGGAAGGATGGCAGGCTGAGTCAACCCCCCTGGCGTTAATTCAGCGATCAACCGGGATTCGAACCCAGGATCCTTGGATCCTAAGCTGGCACCCTAGCCGCTAGCCCAACACCAGGGCTGGTGTACAGGATATATGGTGTACATATATGGATATATGGTGTATCGTATGCCGTACCTGGTTCCCAGACGTGGAGAGGCCTTCTCTGACTTCATGCCTCCTCTCATGCTTCATGGGGACTACATGGGGAGGGACCTCCTCTGTGTAACATGTCTTCGCTTGTGACTACTCACCCATTCCCGTCTCTCAGGAACATCAAGCATCAGTCACCTAAATATCTCACTCAAAACTTTGGACACAGATCATAAAGTTTTCATTGCTACACCATAGTTTAGCAGTGACTTCCACGTGTACCCCTAATGACAAATATGACGTGTTTGGTCCCATCCTCATTTTTGGACATTTTTAGTCCCATGGCCTGGGGACCAGAATTCTCCTGAACATCATGTTTCCAAAATATCCAAAACCTACCTCACGTTTAATTTGAGTGCAAGATCCGACTGAATCCCCTGTTATAACGACCTATCGTGCTGCCGGCAGCATCTTTTACACTTCTCTTATGGTATCCTGCACATTTTGAAGGCTTCCCCTCAAACTGGCCTTTACAGATCGATCCTCTCGACGGAGAAATTCCTCAACCCACTAGCCGAATGGCTCCCAGTGTACCTTAGATTTGGTGATCACTTTCTTCTCCTTTCACCAGATATTCCTTCTCCAATGCCCATCTTGGTGGTATTATTTCCCTTACTCCACAACCCATTATTTAACCTTACTCCGCAAGGTTAAAGGGGGCACCCCTTATCCGGCTTCCACCACTGACGGGTGCACGGCAACACCCGTAGAGTGTTGCCGTCGTCCAGGTCCTCAAGGCAGAGTACTCTCTCTGGCCTCTCAGCAGGGTGTCCCGGGTGCGTATGCGAGTGTACAGACTGTTTTTAAAGCCTGCCTCTTTGAAACACTCGCAGCGTGTCCGAGCACAACACTCCCGCCGGACCTCCACGTGTGCAAGTGTACAGACCGTCTTTGAAGCCTGCGTCTTTGAAACACTCGCAGCGCGTTCGAGTGTCCAGGCTGTTAACTAAGCCTCCTGGAACCTCTCACAAGTGCTCGGGGCCCCAAGCCACTTGACTCTTACCCCCTTGTCTTTAACAAATCTCAGCGCCGTGTCCGTTCCCTTTACCTTTCATTCGGATCCGCGCCAGAGATCAAGCAAAGACAGAATCCTTTACTCAATGGCGGCAAGTCACCATTTTACCGAGAAAGTTCTCACTTCTTTATAGGGCGCCCAGAAACCTTGCCACCACTGAGCAACGACACCCCCTCTCCCCCCTCCGGGTGAATCCCATCCTTGTCACCATCTTTGTCGTGGGTTTAATAAGCACCTTGTCAAACTCGGACAGTGTATAAGAGATTTATTATAGACTAGCCGAAACCCGTGGAACATCCATGGAAGGGAGGATGTGGTGTATGGATAGAGTGTACCATTATGGATGGCATAGGGGATTTGCTTGTCCGAGTAAGAGTTAGGAAGAAAGATGAGAATGAAGAGTGCGTATATGAACAACGATCGCCGACACCGGCACAAATGCATCCTCTGGATTGTCCACTTAGTGGACGGCTTGCTTTCGCCTTCGCCTGTCCAATCAGCGGATGGCTTGCTTCGCCTTCACCCAGCAGGGGCCAATACGATGGCATCGTAAGATGGCGTCGTATCGGCAGTTAATCGGATGCTTTTGGGCCCCAACGTCAGCTAATTCAGATTTTTCGAGTATGGCTGTACGTGATAAACAAAGAGTGCGGTTCGTAGATCGTAAATCCATTAGTGCCGTGGGCATCGGGTCACTGGGTGCGGCGTAAAAGGGATAACAAAGTCGAGTCCTTACGCTATTATTATATAGATAAGAATACATGCATGGGAGAAGTTGGCATGGCGTATAGGCCAGTAACACCACTTGTAACATCACAGTGGCATTATGGTCCTCCACAGCCGGCCCCCAACATCTCAGCGAGCCACAACCCGTAATCTGCTTAATATACTTCCCTCAAAGATCAAAGAACTCAAAACAACGTCCCGTGTTCATCCATTCCTAAAGACGCAAACTGCCACCCGAAAGAGAAACTGTACAGAGTTGACAGAGCCTCATTCAAAGAATGCTTTGCCAAGGCCAAACATGGGATATCGTCAACAGTTTCTCAAAGCCAGACAACCAGCCACCAGGGAAATGGGTCAGTGTCTTTCAGCCTGGAACACTGCTGCCCCCGTCAGGATAGGGATTTGATGAAATCCCCGACACTGTCACTCAAGCTTTTCGGTCTCACTATCTGACATGATCTTTCCTGGGAAAACCACATTTCCAAGCTGGCCTCCCAAGCCAGTCGCCGACTGGGCATCCTCCGTCGTGCGAAGTCCTTCCTTGGCACAACTGAGCTTCTCACCACCAACAAAGCTTTCATCCGCAGCTCAATAGAATACAGCTCTCCCCTCTGGGCTGGTTCTCCTGCCTCACACCAAGCTCTGCCTCACGCTGTTGAAACCAAAGCTTTCAGAATTATTGGAATCTCCCGCCTTTCACTCACTCACCCCAGGCAGGTTGGTGGTCTTTGTCTTCAACGGACTCCTCTCCGGCCTAGCTTCCCCAGCTCTGTTGGTACTCTGTCCCCCAAATATTCCTACAGGTCGCACAAGATCTGCCTGCAACCCTCTTATGGTTAAACTGCCAAAATCAAGACTCTCTATTCACCTGCACTCTTTCATTCCTCTTTTCTCCCACCTCTGGAACAAACTCCCTCACTCTCTTCAATCCCACTCCTCCCTCCAGGTCTTTAAAACAGCTGTTCACCACTATCTCTTATTTTCCCCCATCCAAACCCTGGATCTTTTCTACCCCCGTTAATTCACCCCAGATCCACTTTTTTGAAATACTGACTTCTTTTCTAGAAGCCCGAGCAGTGTCCATGTGTTTCATACCCCCCCCCCCCCCTTCCCCCCTTCCCATGCCTCCTCCCCCTAAGCCCTCTCCCTCCCACAGATCTCCTGATGTCCCTGCTCTCAAATGTTGTACTTGTGTGCTTCCCTCTCTCTCCCCATGTTGTCCCCCGCTTCCTTCATCATATGTTTTATGTGTCGGTTTGTGTTTTTGTGATTGTTAGCTCTTACACGAGCCCCGGTCTTGAATACAACAAAAAAATATATATAAAAAGACGAGAACAAGCCAATTCGATTTTGGTTTTTGGATCCACAATTGGCCTATCAGTGGGACACCAAAAGTAAACTGTTCAGCCTAGCAGAGGTATGCGCTTTACCGAACGTTCTGGTTTTTCATGATCTTTTGAGATCAAGCGTAACAGTGGGTTGACATCTAACACAGGTGAAGGAATATCCATTGACACAATTTTCAAATAATTTTATATTTTACATCGTTGGTGTTGCGTTGCCATGTGTTGTGCAGTGAGAATGTGACGTGTTTCGACTGTAAATAGATGTGTAGATTTTATGGTGGTAGCCCACCAATTTGACTAGTTTCAAGTTAGTTTGCAACTCAAATCCCTTCCGTTGAACATTTTCAATCTTGCCGTTTATCTGTAGTGGAAACGAAGGAAGAAGAGCAAAGCAATGAACCAAGCCCTGAGAAGACGGACCAAAAGGGGTAAGCTTGGTCTCTGTATTCTTCCAGTTGGCATTTTGATTGAAAATGCAGCAATTTCTTCATTACCCTGCTCTCACTAAGCGAAAAGTGGGGTTAAGCGATCGAATGCGTCCGCACATACACATAGTGCTAATAGAAAGTCTACACCCCCATTCAAAATTGTCACCTTTTGTCACCTTGTAGCCTGGAATCAAAATGCATTAAATCAGACCTTTTCCACCTTTATATACACATTGTAACCCACAAGTTCCAGGTGAAAAACAAATTCTACAAATTGCAGAACATTAATTAAATATACAAAACTAGAATATCTTGGTTGGAAAAGTGTCTACCCCCCTTATAATAGCAATTGTAAATTCGCTCAGGTGCAACCAATCACCTTCAAAATCTCACACAAAGTTAATTGGCCTCTTAACCTGTGTTAAATTGTTATGATTCTGATTATTTCAGAATAAAATCAGCTGTTCCTGTCGGTTTCCTCTGCTGGGTAGTGCATTTCACAGCAAAGACTCAACCATGAGCACCAAGGAACTTTCAAAAGACCTCCAGGATAAAGTTTGGGAAAGGCACAGATAAGGGGTTGGGTATAAAAATATTTCAAAGGCCTTGAATATCCCTTGGAGCACAGTCAAGACAATCATTAAGAAGTGTAAGGCATATGGTACCACCAAGACCCCGCCTAGATCAGGCTGTCCTTCCAAACTGGATGACCAAGCAAGGAGGAGACTGATCAGAGGCCACCAAGAAGCTAATGGAAACTTTGAAAGAGTTACAGGCCTTTATGGTAAAGACTGGTCAATGTACATGTGACAACAACAACATGCATTTTAAGGCCATTTTCCCTGCTAGAGTGGGGGTTAGCCTTGCGGTCCCCATGACAATGTTCTCCATTTTGCCCTATTTTTTGCATCTCCCCTTGTTAACCCCCTTGCCCACATTTCTTCTTCCACCATCTTCAGCCAAGTCTTTCTCGGTCTTCCCCGTCCTCGACTTCCGTCTACATTCATTTCCATAACTCTTCTCAACCAGTCACTTTCATCCTTCCTCAACACATGAGCAAACCATCTCAACCTGTTTCTCCTCACAGCATCCATCACAGGCTCCATTCCCATCATCTTTTGCAATTCATCATTTGTCTTCCTCTCTCTCTCAACGATACTCCACACATCCACCGAACCATTCGCATTTCCACCCTTTCTAACCTTCATTGCTGCTCTATGTTCATTACCCATGTCTCGCTCCCATAAATCATAACACTTCTCACACATGCAGCATACACCTTTCCCTTCAGCTTCAACGACACTCCCCTCCTCGTCAGCACACCACTCAGTTCCCGCAACTTCTTCCATGCACATCTCACTCGAGCAACCATTGCCGAGTCTGATCCACCTTAACCATTTAGCATGTCACCGATGTAGCAAAATGTTTTCACACCTTCCAGCTTCACGCCGTCTCCAAGATCCAACTCAACATTTCCTCCATCTGCAGCTCCCTCTGTGCACACCTTACACTTGAATGTAGCTGCCACATTGGTCAATGACCCTCTCAGACCACTACATTTTTGATGAACCCACTCAGCGCACATTGTACCTTGAATGGAGTTCACTCCGACACCCTTCCTGCACACAGCACACGGCCACTTCCCAGTTAGTTCCACCTCACCACATGCTTTACCACTTGCCATTACCTTCGTCTTTCCGATATTCACATTCAGACCTTTTGTCTCCATACATTTCTTCCACTTGTTCGTCTTCTCCTTCAGTCCATCCATACTTTCCGTAATCAACACCAGATCATCTGCAGACAACAACCCCCACGGTAAACCCTCCTTTACGTTCCAAGCCAGCACCTCCATCACAGCTACAAATAGTAGTGGACTTAGTACCGACCCCTGATGCACTCCCACCTTCACCTCAAACTCACCACTGTTCCCGTCCTTCGTCCTTACAGCTGTGCGCGCTCTTTTGTACATTGCCATCACTACTCTGATCAACCATTCCTCCACTCCTAACTTCCTCAATGCCCATGTCACTACTTCACGTGGAACCCTATCGAATGCTTTCTCCAGATCAACAAACCCAAGAAACAACTTCTTCCTCTTCTACATGTACTTCTCCTGCAACTGCCTAACAACAAAAAGCACGTCTGTCATTCCTCTTCCTGGCATAAATCCAAACTGCATTTCCTCAGTCTTCACTTTCTTCCTTATCCTCCTCTCCAACACCCTTTCCAATACCTTCATTCCATGCTCCAATAACTTTATCGCTCGATACGAGCCACACTCCAGAGGGTCACCTTTCCCCTTGTATAGAGGGACGAGGGTACTCAGTTCCCAATCCACTGGAATGCGGCATTCTTTCACCACCAGATTGCAGATCTCTGTCATTCTCTTCACACCCCAACTTCCTGCTGCCTTCAACATATCTCCCACAACTCCCGTCGGCCCTCCCACTTTTCTACTCCTCATTGCTTTTATCGCTCCTCATTTAAGCAATGAAGAGTAGAAAAGCGGGAGGGCCGACGGGAGTTGTAGGAGATATGTTGAAGGCAGCGGGAAATTGGGGTGTGAAGAGAATGACAGAGATCTGCAATCTGGTGGTGAAAGAAGGCCGCATTCCAGTGGATTGGGAACTGAGTACCCTCGTCCCTCTATACAAGGGGAAAGGTAACCCTCTGGACTGTGGCTCGTATCGAGCGATAAAGTTATTGGAGCATGGAATGAAGGTATTGGAAAGGGTGTTGGAGAGGAGGATAAGGAAGAAAGTGAAGATTGACGAAATGCAGTTTGGATTTATGCCAGGAAGAGGAACGACAGACGTGCTTTTTGTTGTTAGGCAGTTGCAGGAGAAGTACATGTAGAAGAGGAAGAAGTTGTTTCTTGGGTTTGTTGATCTGGAGAAAGCATTCGATAGGGTTCCACGTGAAGTAGTGACATGGGCATTGAGGAAGTTAGGAGTGGAGGAATGGTTGATCAGAGTAGTGATGGCAATGTACAAAAGAGCGCGCACAGCTGTAAGGACGAAGGACGGGAACAGTGGTGAGTTTGAGGTGAAGGTGGGAGTGCATCAGGGGTCGGTACTAAGTCCACTACTATTTGTAGCTGTGATGGAGGTGCTGGCTCAGAACGTAAAGGAGGGTTTACCGTGGGAGTTGTTGTATGCAGATGATCTGGTGTTGATTGCAGAAAGTATGGATGGACTGAAGGACAAGATGAACAAGTGGAAGGAGTGTATGGAGACAAAAGGTCTGAAGGTGAATATCGGAAAAACAAAGGTGATGGCAAGTGGTAAAGCATGTGGTGAGGTGGAAAAAACTGGGAAGTGGCCGTGTGCTGTGTGCAGGAAGGGTGTCGGAGTGAATTCCATTCAATGTACAATGTGCGCTGAGTGGGTTCATCAAAAATGTAGTGGTTTGAGAGGGTCATTAACCAGTGTGGCAGCTACATTCAAATGTAAGGTGTGCACAGAGGCGTGAAGTCTGAAGACTTGGAGACGGCGTGAAGCTGGAAGGTGTGAAAATATTTTGTTACCTTAGAGACATGCTGAATGGAGAGGGTGGATCAGACTCGGCAACGGTTGCTAGAGTGAGATGTGCATGGAAGAAGTTTCGGGAACTGAGTGGCGTGCTGACGAGGAGGGGAGTGTCGTTGAAGCTGAAGGGAAAGGTGTATGCTGCATGTGTGAGAAGTGTTATGATTTATGGGAGCGAGACATGGGTAATGAACGTAGAACAGCAACGAAGGGTGGAAATGCGAATGGTTCGGTGGATGTGCGGAGTATTGTTGAGAGAGAGGAAGACAAATTATGAATTGCGAAAGATGATGGGAATAGAGCCTGTGATGGATGCTGTGAAGAGAAACGGTTTGAGATGGTTTGGTCATGTGTTGAGGAAGGATGAAAGTGACTGGTTGAGAAGAGTGATGGAAATGAATGTAGAAGGAAGTGGAGGACGGGGAAGACCGAGAAAGACTTGGCGAAAGATGGTCGAAGAAGAAATGCGGGCAAGGGGGTTAACAAGGGGAGATGCAGAAAATAGGGCAAAATGGAGAAGATTGTCATGGGGACCGCAAGGCTAACCGCCACTCTAGCAGGGAAAATGGCCTTAAAATGCCTGTTGTTGTTGTTTTGATTGCTGCATATAGTGTGCAAACGACAGTCATGTGTTTTGGCAGCCATTTTGGATAGAAAAACAAACCATATCAGATGAACACAAAACTTCACACCTGCCCAATTGGAGCCAGTCTAAATTGATGATGTCGTAGGTTAGGTGTTTGGGCAGCCAAACTGGATCTGAGCAAAAAATCTTTGAAAATCGTCTCTGAAACTGCTTAGCTGATCAATGCAAAACTTTAACTAATTTATCAACTGCCCATGGAAAATATAGTTTGTTAAAAGTGATATCAGTCACTGGTCTGGCAGCCATATTGGATCGAAGTGTGGGGGGGGGGGGGGGGGAGGGGGGGTGGGACCCTGAAAGCAGAATTGTTGTCTCGCACCAAGTCCTTCTCAAGACTGTGCAGAGTAAGTATTCTATGAATACCATCTAGTTAAAAATAGCATTTTCTTGGTGTAATTTCAAGTGTATTTTATTTAACAAAGGCACTTGTAACATCATTGAACCTGTTGCAGGGTTAAAACCGAAGAGCAAAAGGGAAGTGCTTGAGGTGAGAGGTCGGCTGACGTCTGCCTGTACATATGAGAACTCTGCCCAAGCTGTTTTTAACCCTATCCACCCCCAAACACCCCTGTCTTCGACCCAAAAGGCAAATATTACCTACCCTGCAATTTGGAGAAGTATTTCTCCAATTTTTTTATGGAATCGTCATCTTGGCAACTTGTCCTCACTTAATTCTTTTGGTTATGGTGTGGATCTTTTGTTATCTTGTGTATTCTTAATACAGACATTTGGCAAGTTGAGATAAATTACATTGACCGTTTGTCAATAAAATGGACAAATAGTTTGCATTTTCACCAAAGTTTTATTTTGCTCAATTCAGCATTTCCATATACAATATCTCACCTTCCGCCCTCCGTTCAGTGTACGTTTATACGCTCTCTCTGCACATTAAACTTCAGTGTTCTTTTAAAGTATTTAATAAAATTGAATTGGCACACAATTTGGTAACAAAATAATTTTATACATAAAATTTCTGGAGAAAGGCACTATAACTTATTACAGTAGTGTGTTGGTTGTGCAATTACCTGTAGATTCACCAGCATCACAGCAATTACAATCATTGCACGATTTATCATCGAACGACCGTTATGAGCATAGATTCAGATTCAGTGCGGTCTGAACAGTATCAGGGGTGGAACGAGCAGTGGATGTAATTGTTAAAACTTCACCCTTTAATGATTGGAAATAGAGCTGGATCTCAGGATTTCCTCATGTCCGCTGTAGTGCATGTACTTCAGAAAGACAGCCAAGGAAAAGAAGGCAGAAAGGGCTTGTGTACGGGACAACTAACACGTCATTAAAATACCCCGCGGCTTACTTCATCATGACCCAAGGTATCACAAAATGTTAGTGTTGGCATAATTGGAGTTGTCCGTGAAAAAGTCATCAAGTTGCCACTGCAACGTTTCAAACGTGGGCCTGGCCAGTTCATCGGCGTCCCAGCACTTGCACGCAATCGCATAAAGATTTTCGGGGCATTCTGGGGGTCGGGCCATGCGGTACCCGCGCTCGATCTCTCGCAGCACCTGCTGGTTTGTCATTCCTAGGGAAACACAAATGAAGGGTCACACAAAGTGCACTTATTGCACCTTTGGCCCTCGGTGAAAGTGCAGAACAGGATGGAAATGAAATTTAGCAACTGAAGTTGTACAGTTTTTCGGTAATCTGCATCGGCCAGTGGGAGTCGGTGTGGAGTGCCGATTACCCATTGCAGTTGCAACGTATACAACCCAAAAACCTTGAGTAGGTTTCACCCTTGCTTCGGGCAAATTTCAATTAACAAATTTTTTAAATAACATTGCATTATTTTTTTCAAGGACATGTTTCAAGGAGATGTGCACAAACATTCTTTTTTTATAAACAGCTGGAAATCTTATGGGTAGAAAAAAATTTGGCTCAATAATTTGGAAAACATGCAGCAAACGGCTTGGAAATTGCGTGTTATCCAATTTATTTTGCTTTGAAACCGACAAAGTGAAACAACAAACCTTTCTACAGCACATCAATCGTACTAAAATACGCAATTTGACGTCTGTCTGTCTAATGATTTTTTTGACCGCGATACATTAAATTGTTACTTTTTCAATCTCAACCAAACTTGACCGAATGACTAAGGGTTACACAATTAAGGTTGTATGTAGCGCATTCATTTACACCACTCCCCAAGGGGGTTTTCTCCCCCGAGCGGCTTTTCCCTGCCATTCCTGTCAATGGGGTTGCATGTTGAGGTGTATATCAATGTTAAATTAGCTTTATCGTGGCGTTTTCCAAGGCCACTTCTAATAACAAAACAAAGGATAATAACATAATATTAATGCTATTACAAAACAATATTGATACCAATAATGCGGAGTATCGTTGAGAGAGAGGAAGACAAATGATGAATTGTGAAAGATGATGGGAATAGAGCCTGTAATTTATGCTGTGAAGAGGAACAGGTTGAGATGGTTTGGTCATGTGTTGAGGAAGGATGAAAGTGACTGGTTGAGAAGAGTGATGGAAATGAATGTAGAAGGAAGTAGAGGATGGGGAAGACCGAGAAAGACTTGGCTAAAGATGGTGGAAGAAGAAATGCAGGCAAGGGGGTTAACAAGGAGAGATGCAGAAAATAGGGCAAAATTGAGAAGATTGTCATGGGGACCGCAAGGCTAACCTCCGCTCGAGCAGGGAAAATGGCCTTAAAATGCATGTTGTGTTGTATTGTATTGATACCAATAATATCCCACCTCCCCAAGGGGTTTTTCCTCCTTGAACAAACGTCGAGTCAACGTTTACAAATAGCTTATCATGGCATTTACACGGGAGCAACGGCCTCTACAGGAAGTAAAAATATTATAAACCATAAACACGCATGATTAGCTTTTTAAACAGTCGCTAATGCTGTTTATAACACCAAATAAAGAAATTGGGAGGAATCCCGACATGCGTGAGGTAAGTTTCTTACTGAACTGAGAAGATCTACTGTACTCTATATACCCCACAATGGTTGGGGTAATAACATGACAGTTAACATAACAGTAAACACACTACTGTGGCGTTTTTGGAGTGAGCTTTTGAAACTCACTCCTGCTGTTTAACACGAAACTGAAAGGGAGGAAGACCGGGTGCACTCATTTGCCAAGCAGCTAACTCGCGCTTACCAAGCCAGCCGTTCCTTAACGGTTTTGAATGGAGTGCTTGCTCGAATGCTTAAACCACCTGGCGATCTCTTCACAAGAATCTTGGTAAATGAACACACCCAATGTTCTTGAGACCCGACCATAGATCGACTGTAATCTATATACCCCAAAGAGGATTTACACTTCTTGCTCCTCCCGGAGTGAGCGGGTGCACTAGTTCATATAAATCAACCAATTGCTTTAAAAACAGCCATGAAGATCAAAGATAAAGGAAAACACCACAGCTCATCCTGTACTTCCTCACAAAGTACATCTTAACATCATATGTTCCAGGCTGGCATCAGTTGAATTTTTTTCACATTTCAAAGGCAGATTGAAAGTATTCTGGGCCCCTGACCAAAAGGTGCGCTGGCACAATGCATTTCCACTTCCTGGTGTGCTGGCTTCCTCTTTCCTTCGTACAAGTGACTGCTGCATCAGAATGAAGTTAATCGTTTTTCTGCACGATGCCCAAGTCCAGCATTATTCTTCTTCCCTTCATAAGGGGTATAATGGCAGCAAGCTCCTGCCCTGAGCACGATACTCCTCCACTCCCCTCTGTCCTTGGCTAACTCTCTCCACTTCCTCCCCTCTCAATCGCTGTCTACCACTTTTCTTCCTACCTTGCTCCTTCAACCCATCTACTCTTTCCAAATCCGCACCAAGTGTTCAGCCCATTTCAGCCAGAATTTCACCAATCACCCCCATCAAGCTCATCTGCACACCAATCCTCTCCTCTCTCTCTTCATCCATTCTCATTCTATCCATCCTCTTCACTCCTGGAATCCTAGTTCTTGCAAACCTGCAGCCTTTGTTCTCTGTCAGTGCCACCGTTTCCAGCCCGTAAAGCTAGGTCAGCATTACACACGACATCAGAACCTTTCTTTCTATATCCTTGAAATCCTATCTGCCATTACTCCCTCAAACCTCCTCCATACATTCGCAACCACCTGAATCCTCCTCCATACCTCTGCCTTGCCATCCCCAGTCACTGTTCTCACCCCCACCTATTTCCCTGGCTGATCTCCTTTCCCTCTAACCTGATATTCATTTATTAGTCCCCTGCCCGTGTACACCGGAGGGGACTATAGGTTTGCACTCCGTCCGTCAGTCCGTCTCCGTCACGCAAAGAACAGTTTTCCGGACTTTTTTTCTAAACGCTTAACGCTAATGATTTCAAACTTGGCACATGGTTTCTTCATGATAAGTTACAGATCAAGTTCGAACTTCACGACGTTCCGATCATTTTTGACAAAGTTATGGCACTTTGAACTTTGGGAATTCTGATCATTCTGATGATCCTTAACTCAGTGCCATTTTAAGTTTTAATTTCCTTTAAAAAAGATTTTCCTGCAATAATAAGACCTGATTGAGATCAAATTTTCACCGTAGGGGGGACTCGGTCTGTAGAATATTTTAATGGTAATTCTGACGTCACAGGTCACGTGGTTCGGCCGCCATATTGTTTTTCGTGAAAACACGACAACCCCTTTTTCTCTGCAACGGCTGAACAGATCGAGGCCAAACTTTGCAGGCAGAATCGCATACCCATGACAAACAAAAAAGTCACGGAGCATGACGTCTTCCGTCACATGGTTTCAGAGTTATGACGTTTTTAAGCATGAACCTTTAAAACCGAGCTCCTCCCTCATTTTTGATCCAATCGAGGGGAAACTTCACAGATCTGTTCAGCATGTCAGTCTACTAAAATGTCCTTTTGGAATTTGCGATAGCTCACATGGTTTGGCAGATATCGTTAATTAAACGAAAATATTTTAAAAATGGATATCTCTTGAATCGCTAGTACCTCAGACCGTGAGTTGGTAATTATATAATTCACACAGTGCAGTACGTGCAGGCTGCTCCATGGAGCGACCTTGCGGGCTTATCAACGAGGCGAGGCGTGACACACATGTGTCTCAGCATACCTCAGATCAAGTTTGAAAACCAGCATCAACCGTGCATAAATTTGCATATTCGATCATTTTTGACAAAGTTATGGCACTTTGAACTTTGGTAGGGGGACATGTATTGCAGCGCAATACTCAATGCTTGTTTTCTCTGCTGCCTGACCCACATCACCTCCATCTTCTCCTCCATCTTCTCCATGCTCATTTTGAGCCCATGTTTTTCAAATGCCTCCTTCCACTCCCCCAGTACTTCCTGCATCTTCCACCCACTCTCCATCACCACAACCAGATCATCCACATGAAATATCCTCCCCAGAATATCTTTTATGTTTACCTTCCATATTGGTACAATTAACTAAAATGTTTAAGAAGAGTATGTGAAGTAGTGATGGGCAGTACATGTGAAAGATTACAATAACAGTCAGAAAGCATACCTCCGCCAGGCTGAACAGTTTATTTTGTATCCCACTGATAGGCCCTATCGGGATCCGGACATGAACCAAAATCGAATCAGCTTGTTGTTTTTGTTGCCTACCCAACTCATCCGCATCATTTTGTCATAATCAGTCCACAACGTTTTGAGATATCGTGCTATATATCGTTTTTAGCCCCATCACTCATTGATGAAGAATCAGTTTAAAATTCTGATCCGGATTCAAATATACACCAAAGTTAATTAAATCCTTCCTGGTCACATACCTAACATGTCCACCAAGTTTCATCTGAAGCCGTCCACAACTTGGAGATATCGTGATTGTACATAGTGAGAAAAACTCTCAATGGTGACAAATCACACAAAAAAAAATAAAAATCGAGTAGCCGAATCCGATTGATCACCAAAATCGTCATTTCATCCTTATCACGTGCCCCAACCTGTCCACCAAATTTTGTCCAAATCCATCCACAACTTTGAGATATCCTGTTCACAGACAAACAAACACGGACAGGGTTTTTTTTTTTTTTTTTTTTTTTTTTTGTTATATACAAGATCGAGGCTCGTGAAAGAGCTAACATTAATCACACAGAAAGACAAACCGACACATAAAACATATAACATCGGGAGCGGTAGACAAGATGGGGAGAGAGGGGGAAGGACACAAACAACATTTGAGAGCAGGGACCAAGAGACATCGAGAGATCTGTGGGAGGGAGAGGGCTTCGGGTGGGGGGGGCATAGGAAGGGGGGGTGGGAGAGGTATAAAACATATGGACACTGCCAGGACTTCCAGGAACGAAGTTGGAATTTCAAACAAGGTGGATCTGGGGTGAATTAGCGGGGGTAGAAAAGATCAAGGTTTTGGATGGGGGAAGATAAGAGATGGTGGTGAACAGCTGTTTTAAAGACCTGGAGGGAGGAGTGGGATTGAAGGGAGTGTGGGAGTTTGTTCCAGAGGCGGGAGAAAAGAGGAAAGAAAGAGTGAAGGTGAGCAGAGAGCTGAGATTTCGGCAGTTTAACCATCAGAGGGTTGCTGGCAGATCTTGTGCGACCTGTAGGAATATTTGGGGGACAGAGCACAGAGAGAGCTGGGGGAGCAAGGCCGGAGAGGAATCGGTAGAAGACAGAAAGACCACCAACCTGCCTGCGGTGAGTGAGTGAAAGGCCCTCAGAGTTAGCTTCATCGCAGGAGATTCCAATGATTCTGAAAGCTTTGGTTTCAACAGCGTGAAGCCGAGCTAGGTGTGAGGCAGGAGCACCGGCCCATAGGAGAGAACAGTATTCCATTGAGCTGCGGATGAAAGCCTTGTATGTGGTGAGGAGCTCAGGTGTGCCTAGGAAGGACTTCGCACGACGGAGGATGCCCAGTCGGCGACTGGCTTTGGAGGCCAGCTTGGAAATGTGGTTTTCCCAAGAAAGATCATGGCAGATAGTGAGACCCAAAAGCTTGAGCGACAGAACTTCTTGGAGAGGATTGTTGAGAAAGTAGATGGGAGGGTTGTCCAGTCGATCTTTTCGGAGAGACAGTAAGAGTGTGAGATTTGTCAGGATTGAAAGACATGTTCCACTTGTTTGACCAGTCTGATTTTGTCCAGGACTGCAGAGAATGAGGAGGCTGCAGACTGCCGATCTGAGGGATGAGGAATGGAGCGGCAGAGAGTGGAGTCATCAGCAAAGAGATAGAGAGGATTTTCCAGAGAGTCGGAGAGATCATTGATAAAGACCAGAAAAAATGAAAACATAACCTCCATCCACCTTTGGTGGTGGAGAAAATAAGTGAGGAGGATGAGACAACTGCTACAGGGAGATTATTTGGGAATAACGAAACAAATGAATGCAGGTGGGCAACACACAGATTTGGAGGGTGAGCTGGTGAGGGTTTCTTGATGCAACCTTGAGAAGTTTGGAGGGGGCAGGAGCAGGACCAGATGTACGTTTTGATATAACTAGGACGTGCCCGTACGTGGGTGTGTGTGTCTAGGACGTGCCCGTACGTGGGTGCCCGTTCCTTGCCAAAAAAACAAAAAAAAAAAATTCCCAAATGTAAACGACGACTCGATTGGGGCATTGTCTTTATCTACAATCTATCTATAAGATAGACAGTAAGTATATAGACGGTAAGTATAGATAAGATAGAATAGATAGATCTAACAATAAGACAGTGGTAAGATACAATCGAGACAGTAAGTCGGCACTTTCGTAAGGCCGGAAGTGAAGTCTTCACTGTCCGGAAGTTCGCATATCGCAGTTACGAATATTCGCCATTTAGTGTTAATGCCCAATTATTCAATTAGCGCCAACGTATTTTGGCTTTTTGCAATGTAATCGCAAGGAAAAGTAGAAAGAGAAGAGAAAAAAAATGAAAAGGAAAAACATTCCAAACCGCGAGGGAAAACAACACGGCACGTCGACACAACAACGTGTCCTGTGATTGGCCGTACGTGGCTGCCAGTAGCTGCCCCAAAAAAAAAACTTTCACCGTCCGGCGACTGAATTTTAGGGGAAAAATAAAACGCTCTTCGCTTAAAACAACGCCCTTCGCTCTGACTGAATTGGGACAATGCTTTTATGTTTTTAATTGAATTACTATCCGTAATGGCGCACGCTCACAGGAGCTCCGGAAGGTCGCATATCGCAGTTACGATGAATCGCAAAGTAGTTTTAATTAGTTTTAAAACATAGTTTAACGCCAACATAGTTTGCCAACGTGAAATAAATGAATACGCTCTCAAATGTGCCGTCCGAGGCAGAGTCTGTTCGCCACGTTCGGCACACGTGATAGCTCGCTGCTCTCTGATTGGTTGAATCGTTTTTTGGACATAGCTCGCTAACTACTTGTCTGATTAATATGAAACCTTGAAAAGGCACATCCTCGGGTCCCCAGCAATATACCTGGCAAGTTTCAAGTATATCGGACCCGTGGTTGTCGAGAAACAGCGGTCACAGACAGACACACAGAGATTACTGGCATTATAGATAGATAGCACACCAACCTGCTCCCAGTGGGAGTGACAATCCTTGGGAAGCTGCCAAGATATACCGAGATACCAAGTGCAGTAGGCCTAGTTTTTACCCACCTCAACAGGAACAAGGTGAGAATCAGGAGCACCACCCAATAGGGGGAGCATACTCAATGGAGTTCTCCACAGAGAATACCCAGAGGGTGACTCACCTGTGCAAATTTAGTGACATGATCCTCCAATGAGAGGTTATGGAAGACAGTGAGGTGAAGCAATTATAGGGAGTGCACCCATTCTAGTGGCTGTCCATACAAGAAGTGACTTTGCTTGGCCAAGCTCTACTTTGAATCCCCAAAACAAAGAAAATCCACCAAAGTCGGGAATCTCGGATTGTCAAGGTATGTTCCTTCATTGCGGAACATTATTCCTCGTTTGCTTTGAACATTTTCTCAACCTTCAATAACTTTTGTATACCTTCAATTTGTTTAACCTTCAAGATGTATTGTATTTTGTATTTTGTTCAACCTTCAAGATGTTTTTCACTCAACTGGACTACCGTCCAGTTGAGTTCATCACATACTGAACCCTCCGGCGTCCATCGTTTGTCGTCGTCGTCCGTTAACTTTTCGACGTTAACACTCCAGCGTCCACAAATATCAACCGATTCTGATCAAACTTGACATGCAGCATCCTTACCCCAAGGACCAGGTTGGTATTACATTTCAGCCCGATCCGTTGAAAAATGGCGGACTTAGGCGACCATTTTGATTTTGGTCATGAAAACGACGTTAACACTCTAGCGTCCACAAATATTAACAGATTTTGATCAAATTTAGAATGTTTAACCCTTACTACATAAGGTAGGTTGCTGTTGCATTCCAACCCGATCCGTCACAAAATGGCCGCCATATTGTTTTCAGCTCCGAAACGACGTTAAGACTAACGTCCACAAATATTTATGGATTTTGATCAAACTTGGTGTGTGAAGTTGTCCAGTCAGTTCAGTTGAGTTCTGCTTCCCTGGAAGCTCTAGTTTAAATTGCATCCTGCTGTGATGTTATTAATGAATCACTTAAAACATTCATTCACTTATTGCCTATATCATATGATCGGTTCCAAAGAGGTAAGGAAGTGTTTTCCAAGCACAAGTATGGAAGGCTTACCTGGGTAGGGCATTTTCCCATAGGTGATTATTTCATAGAGAAGAATCCCAAAAGACCAAACATCCGATTTTGTTGTGAATCTCCCGTAATTTGCTGCCTCTGGTGCTGTCCATTTCACTGGGAACTTGGCACCTTTCTTCGCTTCGTACTCGTCATCCTGAAACAGACACAGCCCACCCTGAAATGGGAGCGCGCCAACCTCGGAGGGGGTGCTCGCTCGCAGATACACAATCAATTTTCAATATTGGAAATAATGGAGACATAATCGCACAATTTTATTTAAAAAAAAGAAGAACAAATCAGTTCCTCCCTCTCTCCACGGCCTACCATTGCACAGCAGACTTCTCGGATAATATTTCTCTTCAGTGACCCGATTCCAAACTCGATGCTGCCAATGTGCCATTACCACCTTGATGCATGAGAAACACTGCAGCCTGATGGGTCAGTTATACAACTATAAACTGCTCTTCTGGTGCAATGGCGGCGGGAGCACGACAACATGCTCCAAGGACGGGCTTCAGTTGAAGACGACCCTGGCTGTCGATCCGCATTTAGGTTGTCTTTGTTAAAGACGCCATGGTATCTTTTGAAGAGTAGGCCATTATGTGCCAATACACTGGCCAAATCCCCCAAACAATTCTCAGTGTACAAATGTTGCTTGTAGATACGGCCCGTCTCATCCCTTGTATAAATCTTCACTGAAGGTTTGCTACTCTCTACTTGTGCAAAAAAGGCCCACATTCTTATCTGGAGTACATTTTCATATAAAAACGAATTCCTCTATTTTTCAAACTGTGGTTCGTACCCGAATGACACGTGCCAGGCCAAAGTCTGCCACCTTGCAGACATTGTGAGGGCCAACAAGGATGTTGCGAGCAGCCAGGTCACGGTGGATGTGATTCTGCGACTCCAGGAAAGCCATTCCAGACGCCACCTGTGCTGCCATGTCAATCAGCTGAGGGATCTGCATTGTCTTGCCCTGTGCACCTGAATGCAGACGGTGTGACCGGAAGTAGTTTCAAAACGAAAGACCTGTTTACTTGCAATTAACATTGCATTTGCCCAAATATATCTCCTGCACATTCTCACTCATCCAATGCTTTATCTCTTTTGCACAACAGAAAATGTTCCAAATGGGACTATGCCAAGGAGCGCATACCTTGCAGGTATTTGAGGAGACTTCCGTTGCGCATCAGTTCGGTTATGATGTATATTGGCTCCGTGAGGGTACACACGGCGTACAGCTGGATGAGCTTAGGGTGCCGCAGCTGTTTCATTGTCTGAGCTTCCTGGAGAAACTCCTCCTTGTTCATTGTACCTGGAGATAAGATAATGATGTCAGACCTCAAACCCACATTGCACCGTTCATGGTGACGAAGGTTCGAGGAGGATTTTCTGGGCAAAATTATGGTTATTATAACTCAATCAATCAAAAATGGTTCAGAAGCATGTCTGGCAGCCAATGGCGAATTACACATGCTTACACATTCATAATTTACAATCAAAGATTGCTTACAAGAATCGTGACCGTAGTGCGGTCATTCTCATTATTCAGTCCATAGACTGAATCAGAAAAGAGGTGCAATTGTTAAAAATGCTCAACTTCATTGCGGAGAACAGAAGTTAAATAGAGGTTCAGGGCTGAAGCCACAATATTAGTCTTTATGGTTTTCATGTTCCAGCCACACAAAGACATTGATGTTTTCCTTTCCTTGAGGTTGGCCACATCCACGATGATAAACCACGCCAAACACACATCGGTAGAGCTCACCACACAATAGTACGCTTGTCCGATGGTGGATTTCGGTCGGACAAAATTCTCCATCATATCAAAACAAACAGTAGAGGAATTACCTACATCATTCAAAATGTCATAGAATCTCCTGGCACGGCATCTGTGCAGAATGAACATGGCAGATTCAACACATTTTTCCTCCTCAGCGAGTGTCGGGTCCCCAAATCGCATCCTGAATTTTACTCGCTACAGACATCCTTCGCAGGATGAGCAAATCTCAGGCTAAAGTCATTGTTAAACACGCTACAGTACAGTCCATAGAGTAAACACGCTATAGTACAGTCCATGCAATAAACACGCTATATAGTACAGTCCATACAGTAAGCATGCTATCGTACAGTCCATGCAATAAACACGCTATATAGTACAGTCCATACAGTAAGCATGCTACAGTGCAGCCCATACAAGCATTGTTGGCGATTTGATCAGGGAAGAACAGATGCATTTTTTTCACATACAAAGGAGATACACTACATGGCCAAAAGTATGCGGCCACCCCTTCTAATTGGTGGATTTGGCTGTTTGTGCCACACCCATTGCTGACAGGTATATATAATCAAGCACACAGCCATGCCATCTTCATAGACAAACATTGGCAGTAGAATGGGCCCTACTGCAGAGCTCAGTGACTTTCAGTGTGGCAACGTCATAGGATTCCACCTTCCAACAAGTCAGTTCGTCAAATTTCTGCCCTGCTAGAGCTGCCCCGGTCAATTGTAAGTGCTGTTATTGTGAAGTAGAAACGTCTAGGAGCAACAACAGCTCAGCCACGAAGTGGTAGGCCACACAAGCTCACATAATGGGACCGCCGAGTGCTAAAGTGCGTAGCGTGTAAAAATTGTCTGGCCTCAGTTGCAACACTCACTACCGAGTTCCAAACTGCCTCTGGAAGCAACGTCAGCACAACAACTGTTCGTCGGGAGCTTCATTAAATGGGTGTCAATGGCCGAGCAGCCGCCCACAAGATCACCATGTGCAATGGCAAGCGTCGGCTGGAGTGGTATAAAGCTCGCTGCCATTGGACTCTGGAACAGTGGAAACACGTTCTCTGGAGTGATGAATCATGCTTCACCATCTGGCAGTCCGAGGGATGAATCTGGGTTTGGCAGATGCCAGGAGAACGCTACTTGCCTGAATGCATCGACTTGCATCGTGCCAACCGTAAAGTTTGGTGGAGGTGGAATAAGGGTCGAGGGCTGTTTTTCATGGTTCGGGCTCGGCTTCTTAGTTTCAGTGAAGGGTAATCTTAACGCTACAGCATACAATGACATTCTAGACGATTGTGTGATTCCAACTTTGTGGCAACAGTTTGGGGAAGGCCCTTTCCTGTTTCAACATGACAATGCCCCCGTGCATAAAGTGAGGTCCATAGAGAAATGGTTTGTCGAGATCGGTGTGGAAGAACTTGACTGGCCTGCACAGAGCCCTGAGCTCAACCCCATCGAACACCTTTGGGATGAATTGGAACGATGACTATGAGTCAGGCCAAATCGCCCAACAGCAGTGCCCGACCTCACTAATGCTCTTGTGGCTGAATGGAAGCAAATCCCCGCAGCAATGTTCCAACATCTAGTGGAAAGCCTTCCCAGAAGAGTGGAGGCTGTTCTAGCAGCAAAGGGGGGGACCAACTCCATATTTATGTGCATGATTTTGGAATGATATGTGTGATGTTTGTGTGTCCACATACTTTTGGCCATGTTGTGTATATCCGTCCCAGGGCACCACGACGACGAGCATGGTGGTTTGTACTACACATAAATGATTTGATGTCGTTCTAAGTGCTGCTTTCTTCACCTGCTTTTCCTCTATATTTCTTGCACCGCCTTTATTTTCAGGTCTTGCCATACCATGGGCCAGCCAGTATTTTGCAATGTTGGAAACTCTGTCTTTCTTGACGCCGTCACACAGTTGAGGAGCATTCTTCGTCTCCTTGGGAAGAGAATCACAAGGTTCCTGCTTCACACAATCATTACTCAAAGCATCCCGGGAACTCAGATACAAGTTTCTTTGAAAAATTTATATCTTCACTGGATAAAGATGAACCAGACCTTCGTCTTCAGGGAACGAATCGTCAACGAACTCGGACTTCACCTTCGCCTTCACAATAAAATCGGGTCCCAGGTCCTCATCCTCGGCTGGACTGACCCTGGACTTGCGATCTGCAGGAGAACCTCCTGGAACGACCGTGTTTCCTCCATTAGAACCGCTCGTGGATCCTGGGGGGTTCACTCTGATCTTCACCGCAGAGGTCTTGGTTCGTGGCGCACTTGAGGGGCCTTCTCCAAACGATCTTATTCGCGATTTCAAGGTGGCAGATTCTCCACGTTAATCACGTGACCTCGATACTGGAGGTTTTTGGTGACGTCATTTGTGTGCGCCGCCATAATGGAGTATAGAAAAAAAACAGAATGGAACCAAATATGTATTTCTTCATAATTGCCCGGTACATGCAAAGTGTAAAGCGAGGTTAAGTAATTGGTTCACTTTGTCTGTCTGCCTCACCTACAAATGCCAGTTTATGATTGAGGAACAACTCGATTTCAATTGAATGTTAAATTTTGAATGAATTGGAAAATTAACCTGCAGATTATCAGTACTTAGTTTCTGAATTCGGCAAATTGCACAGAATATCGTTCCGATCGCGCATGCATACAGAAGTGAGATAATCTTTTTACTGTGACTACCTGTCCGGCAATCAAACAAAATTGAAAATCATTCCAAATAGGAAACTTGCTGTTTTTAAAGATGTCATAAAGCACACAACAGGTATGAAGATGAACAAATGTAACGTGTTGGACAAGGTGGTGTAAAAGACGCTGCATCAACGACGATAAACTTCAGAATTATTTTTTCTCCAACCTTTAAAATCTCTTTTTATTTCAATTTAATTATACGAGTGAGATACCCGTGCTGCACACGGGTGGGAGGTCAGAAGCAAACAGGCAATGCAGATACGGCGAATGCTAAAGCATGAAACCAATAAATTCCACATTCATGTAGCACCTTCAGTCGCACGTCAGATATGGACAGCATGTTCGTGAAGGACTTCCATGAAAAACGTACCCATTCGCAAACAAACAGGTACGTTGACGTATAGAAACATCGATCGTTGGTCCGTGGCGTGTCTGCATATGGCGATTCGCGAAGTTCATGCTTGGAAAGTAGAAACCATCACAGCATGTCGTCATTTACTTGAACTCGATATCTCTTTTTTTCATTCCAAACAACATAACTCTAATCACAAATTAATCACAAAATAAACTTTTAACAACATTGTTAATGTTTCCTTCATTGGAAAAACTACCAAGTCAACAGTTAAAAGGATTTTGAGCCGATAGGTGTTACGGCCTCGGCAAGATCGATGGAGACAGCGATCTGTTAGCGTATACACCGCCCAAATAGCTATGTGGAAGTCTCTCATGACGAGATTAAACTCAGTTGTTTGAACTTTGGCCGAGGTCATTATTTACTTTTAATGATGTTTATATACGAATCAAAAAGAAGATAATTGGTTTTGGGTCATCCTTTCCGCATATCTCGTGGGATTGTGAGTTGGAGAGACGACCGTGATGGCGGGGAGGGGTTTGGCATTTTCTCAAGCAGGGATTCAACCCATGTCCTTATAAAAGGTCTTTGTCCGAGGTCACTGAGTCCGATCGGTGCAGCCGTTTGTGCGGCACCCGGGAAAATAACGTTATGCGGGAGTCCAAACCTGAAAATGCTGGAGGCCAAAGCTGAAATTGGAAAAACAATATAGCCTATTTTACTCCAGGAGATCCCAGGATTACCCACCCAAAATATCGTTGTGATCGGTTCAGCCGTTTTTGTGGTACCTTCGAACGGATGGACAGACAGACGGATGGACATTTGGTGAATTATAGTAAGATACTTGAACATTGTAGAACACAAATCGCCATTTTGGCACTTTCAGAAACCTTACGTTTAGCAGTGCGTACGTATATATTTGGACAACTTGTCCATAATCGGACCAGGAAGACAATATACACGTATCACAGCAATTACAAACAGATTGTAAGGATAAGAGATAATACACATTGAGAGGGACGATGCAGGTGCATTGTGCCCGATTCACGCACACACCTGGTTTGAGCATCTTGACAGCGACGGAAGTGGTGTTGTTCCAAATACCCTCGAACACATCCCCAAACTGTCCTGAGCCGAGTTTCTGCAGCATCCTGATCGAGTTCCGATCAATCTCCCACTGGTCGACCGTATTATACGAGAGCCCCCACGTGGAAGGAACCTCGAGCTGCAATAACATTGTAAAGTGAGACTCAGAAGGTAGAAAGGAGGGAGCACCACCTAAACGAGGCAGTGTGCAAGGATCTTTGAAAAAAAAAAAAATTAGCAGCAGTAACGATGTCTTGCAAAGTTCAATGGGCACAGTGGTTCGAGTGTGACTCAAGGTTTATGGGTGTACAGTGTTTGCTTTGGATGCAATTAAGTTTTCGAGTTTGAAGAGCAAGTTACATTATAATGTACAGGTGTGAAGGATCACCACCCCACCACCTGCATGTGCTTATGGAAATTACACAAATTTCGGGAATTATCAGGGGTTGGGGAGAGACCGAAAAGCTCCCAAAAGTCTGGTTTCTCCAGGACAATGCACCTGTACATTCCACACAAGTGGCTTTAAATTGTTCCAACCCCTCCCCTCCCATATATTTATTCAAAATATTTTAATGGAATGTTCCTTCCTTCACACATACAGTACCTGGATAACACGGATTCGGGTCGAGCTCAAAAAAGGGCAATCAATGCGATACACTCTTGTGTAATGACAAGGTAAACGCCAAGCCTGACATACATGTAAGCACTCCAGTTTATGAGCCCTCCATGGGTGTAAAGATTAAGACGAAGACGGGATTAAATTACCCATTTTATTACCCCGGTCTAGCAATGACAAGACCCGGTCTAGCCATGACAAGACCCGGTCTAGCAATGACAAGACCCGGTCTAGCCATGACAAGACCCGGTCTAGCAATGACAAGACCCGGTCTAGCCATGACAAGACCCAGTCTAGCCATGACAAGACCCGGTCTAGCAATGACAAGACCCGGTCTAGCCATGACAAGACCCGGTCTAGCCATGACAAGACCCGGT
Organism: Myxine glutinosa; assembly: GCF_964187855.1. Taxonomy (NCBI): domain Eukaryota; kingdom Metazoa; phylum Chordata; class Myxini; order Myxiniformes; family Myxinidae; genus Myxine; species Myxine glutinosa. The sequence continues at coordinate 110,758 of NW_027616764.1, forward strand.
CTAGCAATGACAAGACCCGGTCTAGCAATGATAAGACCCGGTCTAGCATGGATAAGACACGTTCGAGCAATGATAAGACCCGTGCGGGTAAGAGGAAAGCACAGCAGCGCAATGGGATCATCCATTGTGATTGGCGGTGAAGTGGCGATTGTGAAACAACTGTTTGGCGACACGACCACTGGGGCTTGGGAAGGTTTGGCAACTTACGCAGATGCAAGACTTTTTCAAGACCACGCATAGGCCGTTGGCATTCTGGCTGTAGAACCGCACGAGCTCCTGAAGGGTTCCAAAGGTGGTGTGCCTGGCAACGAAAAAGCCACCAGAGTCGAGGCGACGAATGCGGTAATGTTTCGCCACATCTCCGTGTCTCACTGCCAAGGTTTAGGGGTTACAAGAAGGGTAGAGGTACGGTGAAAAGGTCGTCACATGAAGCACCGTGCTCTGTTCTCAGACCTGGGTGGGTTTCGTTAACGGAATCCATTTGGAGTTGAACTTGGCTCTGAGACGAATGTATGGACATGAATGAAAGATGATGCAATGCGGAGGATAATGTACACCTCAACCACACCATCATCACTCCAATGGAAGATTGGAATGATAGCAGCATTGACAACCGACCAGCAAATCCCAGACCCAATGGTTTAACCGGCCATCATACTAAAATACGCCATTTGTGTCTGTCTGATGAATTTTTGACGCCAATACATTCCGTCCTTACTTATCCAATCTCAACCAAACTTGACAGGATGACCAAGGGTTACATAATGAAGGGTGTAGCGCATTCCTTTGCCCCCCAACCCAAGGGGGTTTTCCCCACCATTGCCGTCAATGGGGTTACATGTTGAGGTGTATATCAATGTTAAATTAGCTTTATCATGGCGTTTTTCCAAAGATGCTTTGAATAACAAAATTAATGATAATAATCGCATATTATTAATGCCATGGCAAAACAATATGAAAACTATTAATGTCCCACTTCCGCAAGGCGTTTTTCCTGCAGTGATAACGTGTTTAAATTTGAGTACCAGTTCACTGGTAATTCCCTGCATTTCCGTGGGACCAACGGCTTCTACAGGAAGTAAAAATATTATAAACCACAAACGTATGATTTGCTTTTTAAACAGTCGCTAATGCTCTTTATAACACTAAACTAGGACGTGCCCGTACGTGGGTGCCCGTTCCTTGCCAAAAAAAAAAAAAAAAATGTCTTTGCCCATGGGCCCATGGGCGTGCCCGTAAGTGCGTGATGTGACCGTATAATGAATGTATCGTCCCGACGCCGCAGCTCGGATGGCGCTGCAGTTAATCGGGCCTGTATCGGCAGAGTTATTATAAACGTGTACTACAATCGATCGTACCTTACAACAATCAACACAGATTGCAACGTCAAATAAATGAATACGCTCTCAAATGTGCCGTCCGAGGCAGCGTCTGCTCGCCACGTTCAGCGTCACTATGACTATCCGTAAGTCCGGAAGTGACGTCCTCATTTGACTGTCCGGAAGGTCGCATATCGCAGTTACGATGAATCGCAAATTAGTTTTAATTAGTTTTAAAACATAGTTGAACGCCAACATAGTTTGCCAACGTGAAATAAATGAATACGCTCTCAAATGTGCCGTCCGAGGCAGAGTCTGTTCGCCACGTTCGGCACACGTGATAGCTCGCTGCTCTCCGATTGGTTGAATCGTACCCCTCTATTTACATGAAATGGTTTGGTCCAAAGCGAACGGCTTGCGAGTACGGTGACAATCCCCCCCCCCCCTCTATTTACATGAAATGGTTTGGTCCAAAGCGAACGGCTTGCGAGTACGGTGACAATCCCCCCCCCCCTCTATTTACATGAAATGGTTTGGTCCAAAGCGAACGGCTTGCGAGTACGGTGACAATCCCCCCCCTCTATTTACATGAAATGGTTTGGTCCAAAGCGAACGGCTTGCGGAGTTTGGTAAAGAAATCGCCATAGCGTGCACAAACGCGCAGGAAAGCGAAAGAATCGCAAATTAGTTTTAATTAGTTTTAAAACATAGTTTAACGCCAACATAGCGGCAACATAGTTTGCCAACGTGAAATAAATGAATACGCTCTCAAATGTGCCGTCCGAGGCAGAGTCTGTTCGCCACGTTCGGCACACGTGATAGCTCGCTGCTCTCTGATTGGTTGAATCGTTTTTTGGACATAGCTCGGTAACTACTTGTCCGATTAATATGAAACCTTGAAAAGGCACATCCTCGGGTCCCCAGCAATATACCTGGCAAGTTTCAAGTATATCGGACCCGTGGTTGTCGAGAAACAGCGGTCACAGACAAACACACAAACACACAAACACACAGACACACAGACACACAGAGATTACTGGAATTATAGATAGATGAAGAAATTTGGAGGAATCCCAACATCAATGAAGTAAGGTTTACTTACAGAACTGAGCAAAGATCTACTGTACTCGATATACCCTACAAATGTTGGGTAAATAACATGGCCCTTTCTACCACTACCGTGGCATTTTTCGTAGCGAACTTTTGAAACTCGCTCCTACTGTTTGATACGAAACTGAAAGGGAGGAAGACCAGGATGTGCTCATTTACCAAGCAGCTAGCTAGCGCTTGCCAAGCCAGCAGTTCCTTAATGGTTTTGAATGGAGTGCTTGCTCAAATGCTTAAAGAACTTGACGATCTCTCCACAAGAAACTTGGTAAATGAACACACACCCAATGTTCTTGAGATCCGACCATAGATCGACTGTAATCTATATACCCCAAAGAGGAATGACCCTTCTTGCCCCTCCCATAGTGTACTAGTTAATAAAAATGCTCCAAAAAGTGGACGCACCTGACAGGGAATAGTCATCTTGTCGACTCTCACTCTGCCGAATAAGGAAGGAGCCATTCCCATTCTGTGTAGACAGGAGCTGCTTCTCCGCGTCTGCCCGCTTCATGCCACCGAAGAACCATCTTGGTACAAGGGAGACAAAAGGACAATCATCAAAAGTCTGTATGAACACAATACAAGCAAAGCGACATGTTTACACCGCCTCCAAAAGCGACATGTTTACACCGCCTCCTAAAGTGACATGTTTACACCGCCTCCTAAAGCGACACGTTTACACCGCCTCCTAAAGCGACATGTTTACACCGCCTCCTAAAGCGACACGTTTACACCGCCTCCTAAAGCGACACGTTTACACCGCCTCCTAAAGTGACACGTTTACACCGCCTCCTAAAGCGACACGTTTACACCGCCTCCTAAAGCGACACGTTTACACCGCCTCCGAAAGCGACACGTTTACACCGCCTCCTAAAGCGACACGTTTACACCGCCTCCTAAAGCGACACGTTTACACCGCCTCCTAAAGCGACACGTTTACACCGCCTCCTAAAGCGACACGTTTACACCGCCTCCTAAAGCGACACGTTTACACCGCCTCCTAAAGCGACACGTTTACACCGCCTCCTAAAGCGACACGTTTACACCGCCTCCTAAAGCGACACGTTTACACCGCCTCCTAAAGCGACACGTTTACACCGCCTCCGAAACCGACATGTTTACACCGCCTCCTAAAGCGACATGTTTACACCGCCTCCTAAAGCGACATGTTTACACCGCCTCCTAAAGCGACACGTTTACACCGCCTCCTAAAGCGACACGTTTACACCGCCTCCTAAAGCGACACGTTTACACCGCCTCCAATTTGAAATCTGATTTCCAAGTTGTTCTGTGGAATTCCTTCCAATACCACCTTGAGTAATTCGATGGCAGGTGCGAGTGCCTCGGCCAAATAGGAAGTTTGTGGAGACATCAGCAGATGAAATTACAGCTATGCACACAACGGGCCGAAATCGTTGCAGGTGCATCAAGGTGGTGCTTTGTAATACAGTAATCCTGTACTTGTACATGCTCCAGGTGTGGGTGCACACAGAGGTTGTTGCCAGTGCTTCCTGCCCTAATTCCAAACATACCAACTGATTGGCAAACAGGATTGATGAATAACTTGGTGGATTTTAGAAACAGGTTCAGGGAGATTCTTTTCTCTCAAATTGAGTCAATATTGAACAAGAATAATCAGATTATTACAGAATACCAATGGTTACTCGGTAGAGTCGAGGCTACAATTGTTGGTCTACAAATCGGCGCAGTTTGAACTCTCGGTTTTTTTCAACTGGAAGATGGCAAAGGTGTGCTAAGTACATAGGGAAGCAAAGGTGTGCTGGGTGTGCTGACTATTGTGGGAGGCAAAGTTAATGAAGCTGTATTGGTCGTTCACCCTTCGTCAGAGCCAGAGCTTTGTGCTCGGACTCAGTTAAAGGCCCAATAGCAAGAGCAAACCTTTCTGTCAAGCTAGTTAACACACCTTTCCTTCCCACAATGGTCAGCAAGACTGCTAGACACACCTTTGCTTCCCACAATGGTCAGCTAGATTGCTAGAGCACACCTTTGCTTCCCACGATGGTCAGCTAGATTGCTAGAGCACACCTTTGCTTCCCACGATGGTCAGCTAGATTGCAAGAGCACACCTTTGCTTCCCACAATGGTCAGCTAGATTGCTAGAGCACACCTTTGCTTCCCACAATGGTCAGCTAGATTGTGAGAGCACACCTTTACTTCCCACAATGGTCAGCGAGATTGATAGAGCACACCTTTGCTTCCCACAATGGTCAGCTAGATTGCGAGAGCACACGGTTGCTTCCCACAATTGTCAGCTAGATTGATAGAGCACACCTTTGCTTCCCACAATGGTCAGCTAGATTGCTAGAGCACACGGTTGCTTCCCACAATGGTCAGCTAGATTGATAGAGCACACCTTTGCTTCCCACAATGGTCAGCCAGATTGATAGAGCACACCTTTGCTTCCCACAATGGTCAGCTAGATTGATGGAGCACACCTTTACTTCCCACAATGGTCAGCTAGATTGATGGAGCACACCTTTGCTTCCCACAATGGTCAGCTAGATTGATAGAGCACACCTTTGCTTCCCACAATGGTCAGCTAGATTGATAGAGCACACCTTTGCTTCCCACAATGGTCAGCTAGATTGCTAGAGCACACGGTTGCTTCCCACAATGGTCAGCTAGATTGCTAGAGCACACCTTTGCTTCCCACAATGGTCAGCTAGATTGCTAGAGCACACCTTTGCTTCCCACAATTGTCATATAGATTGCTAGAGCACACCTGTGCTTCCCACAATGGTCAGCTAGATTGATAGAGCACACCTTTGCTTCCCACAATGGTCAGCTAGATTGCTAAAGCACACCTTTGCTTCCCACAATGGTCAGCTAGATTGCGAGAGCACACGGTTGCTTCCCACAATTGTCAGCTAGATTGATAGAGCACACCTTTGCTTCCCACAATGGTCAGCTAGATTGCTAGAGCACACGGTTGCTTCCCACAATGGTCAGCTAGATTGCTAGAGCACACCTTTGCTTCCCACAATTGTCATATAGATTGCTAGAGCACACCTGTGCTTCCCACAATGGTCAGCTAGATTGATAGAGCACACCTTTGCTTCCCACAATGGTCAGTAGATTGATAGAGCACACCTTTGCTTCCCACAATGGTCAGCTAGATTGCTAAAGCACACCTTTGCTTCCCACAATGGTCAGCTAGATTGAAAGAGCACACCTTTGCTTCCCACAATGGTCAGCTAGATTGCTAGAGCACACCTTTGCTTCCCACAATGGTCAGCTAGATTGCTAGAGCACACCTTTGCTTCCCACAATGGTCAGCAAACCTTTATTTATAAAAGTTTTGTAAACAGAGAGTTTCTGTGCATCATAAAAATACACAGAATGATACCGACATGTAATGGACATGTAACGCTAACAATGTAATGTTCAGCCAACATGTTCTCTGACAGGTTCCCCAGTTTACCCGTGAATATCCGGAATTCGCACGTGCATACTGTGCACTGCACACACAAATTGCCATGCACATGTACCGTGTCACGTGACAGTGGTACACCTGGTGCTGAGCAAATTGCAACGCAGCACATTTGGTGAACCGTCTCAGCGGTGAAAAACATTTTCATTGACGTCTAATCGTCATAAACGTGATGCCACGTCTTTCCGAAAATGAGCCCCTACCTGCTATTGGCATATTTGTGCGTGTGTGTGTCTATGTATGTGTGTCGCTATGTTTGTGTGTGTGTGTGTGTGTGTGTGTGTGTATGTGTGTGTGTGCGTGCATGTGTGTGTGTGTCGCTGTGTTTGTGTGTGTGTGTGTGTATGTGTGTGTCGCTGTGTTTGTGTGTGTGTCGCTGTTTGTGTGTGTGTCGCTGTGTTTGTGTGTGTGTCTGTGTGTGTGTGTGCGTGCATGTGTGTGTATCGCTGTGTTTGTGTGTGTGTGTGTGTATATGTATGTCTGTGTGTGTGTGTGTGTGTGTATCTGTGTGTGTCTCTCTCTGTGTGTGTGTGTGTGTCGCTGTGTCTGTGTGTGTGTCGCTGTGTATGTGTGTGTGTCGCTGCGTCTGTGTGTGTGTCGCTGCGTCTGTGTGTGTGTCGCTGCATCTGTGTGTGTGTCGCTGCGTCTGTGTGTGTGTCGCTGTGTCTGTGTGTGTGTCGCTGCGTCTGTGTGTGTGTGTGTGTCGCTGTGTCTGTGTGTGTGTCGCTCTGTCTGTGTGTGTGTCGCTGTGTCTGTGTGTGTGTCGCTGTGTCTGTGTGTGTGTCACTGTGTCTGTGTGTGTGTGTGTGTGTGTGTGTGTCTCAGTGTGTGTGTCTCAGTGTGTGTGTGTCTCAGTGTGTGTGTGTGTGTGTGTCTCAGTGTGTGTGTGTGTCTGTGTGTGTGTGTCTCTGTATGTGTGTGTCTCTGTGTGTGTGTGTGTGTGTGTGTGTGTCGGTGTGTGTGTGTGTGTGTCTCTGTGTGTGTGTCTCTGTGTGTGTGTCTCTGTGTGTGTGTCTCTGTGTGTGTGTCTCTGTGTGTGTGTCTCTGTGTGTGTGTGTGTCTCTGTGTGTGTGTCTCTGTGTGTGTGTCTCTGTGTGTGTGTCTCTGTGTGTGTGTCTCTGTGTGTGCGTCTCTGTGTGTGCGTCTCTGTGTGTGCGTCTCTGTGTGTGCGTCTCTGTGTGTGCGTCTCTGTGTGTGCGTCTCTGTGTGTGCGTCTCTGTGTGTGCGTCTCTGTGTGTGCGTCTCTGTGTGTGCGTCTCTGTGTGTGTGTCTCTGTGTGTGTGTCTCTGTGTGTGTGTCTCTGTGTGTGTGTCTCTGTGTGTGTGTCTCTGTGTGTGTGTCTCTGTGTGTGTGTCTCTGTGTGTGTGTCTCTGTGTGTGTGTCTCTCTGTGTGTGTGTGTCTCTGTGTGTGTGTGTCTCAGTGTGTTTATGTGTCTCTGTGTTTAAGTGTCTCTGTGTTTATGTGTCTCTGTGTTTATGTGTCTCTGTGTTTATGTGTCTCTGTGTGTGTCGCTGTGTTTATGCGTGTGTCTTTGTGTGTGTCGCTGTGTTTATGTGTGTGTCTCTGTGTGTGTCGCTGTGTTTATGTGTTTGTCTCTGTGTCCTTTGTTGTCTTCATTCATTCATTCCCTTGCTTGTCGAGCTCACCTGCCACCCACCCGACAATCAATACATTGTCCTTTTTACCCTCTGCCACTTCGCTCTTCCATGAGCCTACGTTTTGTATACAAAATAGTCTGATTAACAAGCATCTCTACTTGGGGATAATTTAACTGTCCATTACTAATTACAATAGTTGTTTCCAACACTATTTAAATAGAACAAGCATTCTGAGTATTGCGCTGCAATACATGTCCCCTACCGACAGTCTGTCGTCCGGAAAACTGTTGGGGAAATTAAAAAGGGTTATTTACCCACAGGTTCTGAATCGTTCCCAATTGCTAATTACCTCAGGACGGGCTCACCTGTGATTCGCACTCGGGACTTCGATTTATACACCTTGCAGACAGGTCAGCAGAAGCACGAGAAAATAAGTTGTTGATGAAGAACCTTTCGAGTCGCTAAATATCAGTAATTTATTTTATTTTCTGGTTCATGAGCAATTATCGATGTGTATATATATATTGTTGCAGACGCGGTTTTAGATGTTATTTTACCGAGCGGTTGGTATTACCGCGTCCGAACAGTTACTCCCCGATTAGAACCCGATTCCACCCGACGTTGACCAGATCGCACCGCAGATATTCAATCGGGAAACCTCTAAAGCGACCGAAAGAGAAGGAAAAGAGAAGAAGACAGAGTACGGAGGAAGAACAGATTTATTATACACACACAAGCAAAAAGAAAGAGCGACCAAAATTATTTACAAGCAATGGATGGAAAAAGCAGTCACACAGTGCATCGTTAGCTTATTCTATTCAATTTACTTAATCCCAAGACAACGAGTAGGACAGACGACGTTCACACTTACACGGGGGATATTGCAGGCAGGTAGGGCTTGAGGTGGATTGCTGGAGGGGGGAGGCAGGGTCGGAGGCAGCAGCTCTCAATTCCTCGCGCTTTTGGCGGGAAAACCCTCCGTCGCGTATCCGCTGCTGTAGACGTCACGCGCTGGCTTGTGTCACACCTGCTCCTCTCCTTCTGGTGGAGCCGTCTCCCTCCTTTCAGCGCGTCTCTCCAAAGCTGGTTTCCTTTCCGAGTACCTCTCCTCTTTGGCTTGGAGCGTTTCGCATCTCACCGCTCCTCTTGGTGTCGCCTCTTCGCTCATCTCCCAGGTCATCTCGTGAAGCAGTCCCTTACAGTCGCTTTTATCACTCGGGGCGGAATCAAGCCGCCGGCTCCGAGGGCACGCCTACCGGGTCGCTCACCGCGGTGCTGATTGGCTGTTAGGGCTGGCTCACTCCTCCCCTCTATGACGAGGTGGAGACACGCCTTTCTTCTCCGAGGTTAGCACATGGGCAATGGCGGCTTGCGGGATTGAACACCACTCGCCCCCCTTTTGAAAAGAACTTTGGAGAGCGGAGATGTTTGGGGAAATTGCAAGGGCCTACGCTTATTTTGTTTGATACAATGCAAAGCCAATCTAGTGGGAAACACATATTTAGCCTACATAGAATAAGGAAATACACTATTTAAAAAGATATATCGTGGCCTGCGTGTAAGTTTCATGGAATTAACTAGGAGGACGGCTGCGACCATTATTTACATTACCAGGGTGTTACACATAACAAAACCATACTTTTCACATTCGTTACACTTCCTCCAAAATTGTTACACTTCTCAAAAAACCGTTACACTTCTCAAAACCGTTACAATATGTTGCTCGGCTTGGCTCCGCCCCTCCCGAAAGCACGTGCTGTGTCGCGCTTTTGATGGTCGCAGACGAGGCTGAGGGCGCCTGGTGCGGCTTGAGGAGAACTCGAGAATAAACAAGAGATATCCATTTTCTTTTAATACTTTCGTTTAATTAACGATATCTGCCAAACCACGTGCCCTATCGCAAATCCCAAAAGGACATTTTAGTCGACTGATATGCTGAACAGATCTGTGAGGTTTCCCCTCGATTGGATCAAAAATTAGGGAGGGGCTCGGTTTTAAAGGTTCATGCTTAAAAACGTCATAACTCTGAAACCATGTGATGCATGACTTCATGCTCGCTCAATTTTTTGTTCGTCATGGGTATGCGATTCTGCTTGCAAAGTTCGGCCTCGCTCTGTTCAGCCATTGCAGAGAAAAAGGGGTTTTCGTGTTTTCACGAAAACAATATGGCGGCCGAACCACGTGATCTGTGACATCATAATTACCATTAAAATATCCCACACATCGAGTCCCTCCTATGGTGAAAATTTGATCTCAATCGGTCCTATTTATTGCAGAGAAATTGGTTTTTAAAGGAAATTAAAACTTAAAATGGTACTGAGTTAAGGATCATCAGAAATCAGAATTCCCAAAGTTCAAAGTGCCATAACTTTGTCAAAAATGATCGAAACGTCGTGAAGTTCGAACTTGATCTGTAACTTATCATGAAGAAACCATGTGCCAAGTTTGAAATCATTAGCATTCAGAGTTTAGAAAAAAAAGTCCGGAAAACTGTTCTTTGCGTGACGGACTGACGGACTGACAGACGGAGGGACGGCGTGCAAACCTATAGTCCCCTCCGGTGTACACCGGTAGTGGACTAACAAGCATTCTGAGTATTGCGCTGCAATACATGTCCCCTACCGGCAGTCTGTCGTCCGGAAAACTGTTGGGGAAATTACCAAAGTTTAAAGTGCCATAACTTTGTCAAAAATGATCGAAACGTCGTGAAGTTCGAACTTGATCTGTAACTTATCATGAGGAAACCATGTGCGAAGTTTGAAATCATTAGCTTTAAGAGTTTAGAAAAAAAAAGTCCGGAAAACTGTTCTTTGCATGACGGACTGACAGACAGAGGGACGGAGTGCAATCCTATTGTCCCCTCCGGGTACACCGGTAGGGGACTAATAATCACATTATACCTTTTAATAACCATGGGTGAGTAAAAGCACATACATGTAAAGTGTGTCAGTTATATCTTAGCAGTTGTATTCTGTTTAACAATCATGTTAGACTATATACGTGGGATGGATGGCAGGGTAGTTGTTTTTCAGCTACCTCAGGAAGTGACATCCCTGCCCTATGCGAGTTCTGGGCTGAGCCCACTTTGGACGTCAAGGGCAGCAGTCATCATTCCGACGACCTGACCAGTCTGCTCCAACTATGTGCATCAGACTTCACATTGCATTTACTGCACCTGCAGCCAATGATGCTCATAGGAATAGAGAGTGGGAGAAGGATGGCACACACCTCTATCACTTTAATCGCTTCTCTGTGCAGGTTTTTCCCTTCATGAGCACCAGTTCACCTGCTCACCTCCCATTTTCACTTATCCAGCCAAAGGACAATGCTTAGTGTGCATGCCAATGGAGGGAAGAGATTCGTCAAAAGTGACAACTAACCATCATCATACGTGAGATAAATATGCGTTGCAAGTATCAATTACTTACGGACCTCCGCTTCCGGTCTTGCTGGCGAGGTTTCGTTTATTCGCAGCTTTCCACGCTCTCCATCGAAATCGAAGTGAAGTAATTGTTCCCATTTCTATTTTCGTTATAACTGTATTTATTTTATGGTGTTGTACGTATAGTGTGTCCCGAGGAAGATTTTCAATGCAAATCTTTCATACCTGTATAGAAAATCGTGTTAATTCGTGTCGTGTCTTTTGAGGCCTTGTACAGTGTCCAACCTTGAGGCTTTGTTTTTCTCTCAGTGGTCCGTCGTTTGTGCTCCAATAACTTTCGTTCTCTGTTTTCCCAGTCTTTTCACCCCATAGCCTACTTCCTTGTTTAAAATTTCAACTAACAAAAAACAAAAACATTTCCTTCTCTGTTCTTATTTGTTGTTCTCATTCCTTTATTCGTTCTTATTCGTTCGTTCGTTCTTTGACCACGTGTTCCTCCCCCATTTCCCCAGATAGTTTTCACTGTTAAACTTTATAATGTTTCCACTTTCCCCTCAAGTTCTGTATTCCGTCGTATATTATAACACCTTTTTCTTCTTCTTCTTTAAAAGGCTGCTTTCGACTTGCTCACCAAATCTATTCATCCCCAAAAAAAGTCTCATCTCTGCCTCTTTTCTACATTCCCTAAACTCTCCTGCACTCCATCCTCCCTCCAGCGTCCTTAAACGTATTTTTGACTCGAAGCTCACAAGAAACTCATTTTGCAATAAATGTTCGTTTCCCATTAATCGTACACTTTCTAAAATCCAATATCACCCCTCCCCTCCAAATCTTCCCCATCACCCCTCCCCTCCAAATCTTCCCCATCACCAATCCCTTTCAAATCTTCCCCCTTGCCCCTCCCCTCCAAAACCTCCCCATCACCCATCCCTTTCAAATCTCCCCCCACACCCCTCCCCTCCAAGACTCCCCCTCGCCCCTCCCCTCCTAGACTCCCCCCTCACCCCTCCAAATCTCCCCCATATACCATCCCTTTCAAATCCCTCCCCTTGTCCCTTCCCTGCTAAACTCCCCTCTCGCCCTTCCCCTTCAAATCTCCCCACCCTCATTTCTTCTCAATTTCCCCCCTCTCACTCCCCTCCTCAAAGTGTCCTCCCCGCTTCTTCCCCCTTCCAACTCTCACCTCCATCTCCCCCAACCTTCTGCCTCGCTCTTCCCCCTCCTCAAATAACACCTCATTGTGCCTTACCCAATCACCATCAAACCTTTTGTCCGCCCCATCCTTCCCTTTCTCCGAGCTATTCTGAAATCTCTGACACACCTTCAACAGCTCTCCCTACCTCTCCCTACCTCTTCCACCTCTTCCACATCTTCCACATCTTCCACATCTTACCCGACCCACCCTCCCCCCTGTTCTGTATCCGATGCTCCCCCTTCCTCTTCATTAACGCAATTGACCTCAAACATCTGGGGCCTTCGTTCAAACTTAACTGATCTCTCCATACAGGTTGCTTCTGACAAACCAGACGTGATCTGCTTAACAGAAACTTTCCTCCTTCATGATGTCTCTGATTCCTTAGTATCTCTCCCGGGTTACTCCCTCCTCCGGTATGATAGACCTGAGCCTCGTCCTGGAGGTGGGGTTGCTATCTTTATCAAAAACTCTCTTCCTCACTCGCCCTGCACTGCACTCTCTCCACCTCACCCCCAGGAATACCTCTGGCTACGGCTTCCCCTTCGCTCCCACCTCTTGTTCATATGTGCGTTGTACCGTCCACCAAACAGTGATGACTTCATCTACATCTCGCTGTCTGATAATATGGACCAACTTCTATCTACTCATCCCAACTCTGTCTTCCTCATATGTGGTGATTTCAATTGTCACCATGCCAGTTGGCTGGGTGTGGGTACCTCTCTAACCAGCCATGGCTCCTCAGCAAAGGTCTTCTGTGACTCACTGGGACTGACACAATCTGTCAATTTCCCGACCCGGATCTCAGTCAACAGAGCATCTTCTCTTCTGGACTTGGTTATGACTAACTTCCCTGAAAATGTCTGCTGCTCTTCTTCTGCTCCAATCTGCTCGTCTGATCATGTGCTTGTTAAACTGGACATCTCTCTGACATTCTCAGGGAGCCTGCTCAGCGTCGACGAGTCTGGCATTTCACTCAGGCCAACTGGCACGGTCTTCAAGCAGCCATCAATCATCTGGACTGGTCTCCCATCTCTACCACCTCTGACATCAACTAATCCTGGGAATTCTTCCAAAGTAAATTGCTCTCTCTCATGCACAGATTTATCCCATCTCGTCTTCAATTGTCATACCCTTCCTCCCGTCCATGGTACACGGAATCTTGTGGTGAGGCTATTGCCCAGAAACAACTTGCCTCGTCTCCTGGAAAGCAAATCCAACGGAAGGAAATCTCATTTCCTTTCACAAAGCCCGAAACAAGTGTGTCCACCCTCAGGAGAGCCAGGAAACAATATCTCTCCGTTCTCAAGACCGAACTCTCTTATCTGTCTCCCTCTTCCAAATCCTGGTGGCATCTGGTCAAATCTGTTTCTGGTGTTTGTTCCCCCTCCATCCCCTCCCTTACCTCAAACGGCTACACAGCTGACTCCGCACGTGAAAAAGCTGAATGCCTCAACTCTGTGTTTGCCTCTAAATCTTGTGTCCCAAACCCATCCCTTTCTGTACCCACCGTACCCAGTCGTACCCAGCTGCTCCTGGACTCCATGTCCTTTTCTCCTGACAAGGTGGAAAAGTTTCTGTCAACCCTCGACTCTGATTCTGCAACTGGACCTGACGGCATCAGCCCACGGGTCCTAAAATCCTGTTCTTCTGCTCTTTCACTCCCTCTGTCTGTTCTATTCACCCTCTCTTTTGCTCAAGGTCAACTGCCATCTGCTTGGAAATCAGCCAACATCACCACTTTGCACAAAAAAGGTGCAAAAACAGATCCTAGCAACTACAGACCAATCAGCCTTCTCCCAATTATCAGCAAAGTCATGGAATCCATCATTGCTTCAGATATGAAATCTTTCCTCTTCTCCAATGGCTTGATCTCTGATCATCAATTTGGTTTCAGACCAGGTCACTCTACTCTGGACATGCTGCTTCTGCTGTCTCAACAATGGATGGAGGTCCTCAATGCCAAACAGGAAATTAGAGCTGTCTCCCTTGACATATCACGTGCCTTCGATACGGTCTGGCACCACGCTCTGCTCACCAAACTCTCCTCCTTTGGTATCCATGGAAATCTCCACGCATGGCTGGCGGACTTCCTCTCTAGTCATAGTCAACGTGTGGCCCTGAATGGGTTTCTCTCATCTCCTCTTCCTGTTCAGGCTGGAGTTCCCCAAGGCAGTGTTCTGGGCCCTGTGCTTTTTCTGGTCTTCATCAATGATCTCTCTGACTCTCTTGAAAATCCTCTCTATCTCTTTGCTGATGACTCCACTCTATGCCGCTCCATTCCTCATCCCTCAGATCGGCAGTCTGCAGCCTCCTCACTCTCTGCAGACCTGGACAAAATCACAGACTGGGCAAACAAGTGGAACATGTCTTTCAATCCTGACAAATCTCACACTCTTACGATGTCTCTCCGAAAAGACCGACTGGACAACACTCCCATCTACTTTCTGAATAATCCTCTCCAAGAAGTTCTGTCACTCAAGCTTTTGGGTCTCACTATCTGCCATGATCTTTCCTGGGAAAACCACATTTCCAAGCTGGCCTCCAAAGCCAGTCGCCGACTAGGCATCCTCCGTCGTGCGAAGTCCTTCCTTGGCACACCTGAACTCCTCACCACATACAAGGCTTTCATCCGCAGCTCAATGGAGTACTGCTCTCCCCTCTGGGCTGGTGCTCCTGCCTCACACCTAGCTCGTCTTCACGCTGTTGAAACCAAAGCATTCAGAATCATTGGAATCTCCCGTGATGACGTTATCTCCGAGGGCGTTTCACTTTCTCACCGCAGGCAGGTTGGTGGTCTTTCCGTCTTCTACCGACTCCTCTCCGGCCTTGCTCCCCCAGCTCTGTCTGGGCTCTGTCCCCCAAATATTCCTACAGGTCGCACAAGATCTGCCTGCAACCCTCTTATGGTTAAACTGCCAAAATCAAGACTCTCTGCTCACCTTCACTCCTTCATTCCTCTTTTTTCCCGCCTCTGGAACAAACTCCCTCACTCTTCAATCCCACTCCTCCCTCTAGGTCTTTAAAACGGCTGTTCACCACCATCTCTTATCTTCCCCAATCCAAAACCTTGATCTTTTCTACCCCCGCTAATTTCACCCCAAATCCACTTTTTGAGGTGCTGACTTCTTTCCTGGAAGTCCTTGGTGTCCTTGCGTTTTATACCTATCCTGCCCCCCCCCCCCCCCACCTCCCAAGCCCTCTCCCTCCCACACATCTCCCTGCTCTCAAATGTTGTGTTTGTGAGCTTCCTCCCCTTCTCTCCCCATCTTGTCGACTGCTCCCCTTTTTATATACTTTGTTTGCTTGTTTGTTTGATTTGTTTGTTTGATAAATATTAGCTCTTTCACGAGCCTAGACTCTGTATACAAAAAATAAATTAAAAAAACTTGGTTTTTTTGTCCTTTTCATCCTCTCCACCTTCTCTATCCTCTAAATCTCACAAGTGCACTCTCACTTTCAGATCGATACGTGCCTCAAAGCTTTAGCGCAGAGGCAACTGCAGTTACAGAGTAAATAAGGAAGAGCAGAGATTTCAGACCCTCGCTAGAACGTGTTTTTCGTGTTTTAAGGCTTATGTGTTAAAACAAATATGGCGGCAGAACCACGTGACCAATGATATTATTTATTTATTTTCTCCACCAATGTATCGTTAGATGACGCTCAACAAATTTTATCCTGATCGAATGAAGTTTTGTACTTGTCGATTTATGACGTCATAATGGAGGCACCAACGACATCATGATTAACATGTTATTCCCCATGGAGAGTTCTTTACAATGAGGCATGTCTCAATTTTTTCTATTCAGTGCTTTTGGAGATGTAGAGACCTTGCAAAGTTTTTCGGTTTTTCCAAGATGGCGCCCATACCACGTGACCCGTGACCGTACCACGTCATAATTATCAGTTAAAAATTCTGCAGGTGGAGGTGCACCTGGTGAAAATTTCGTGTTAATCGGACCAACGGTTGCCGATAAAATGAATTTTTAAAAATGTAGACACGCCACACGCGCGACATACGTCAGTACGCAACCGATCGCTTAACCCTCTTTTTCGCTTCGCGAGCGCGGGGTTATAACAAACATCCAATGACGTACCTGTCAAGGTGCGGAGGGGGTTTCAGGGGCGGATGCAGAATTTTTTTTGGGTGGGTTTCACTTGAGGTTAAAATATTCACAGTTGGCAAAATCTACCACCAAGTCAATGTATTCGTCTTTTTTTTTTTTTCACTTCACAAAATTTATCTAAAAGATGTAACATGACCATTTTACAACAAATCTAAACGCTGCGTATCGGGAATTAACGCAGAGCTTGAGGAGAAAAGTAACGTGGCTTAATTGTTGTGGGAAAGAAAAATGCGAACGAGATTGTCCAACGATATCTCGCACGACGATCAGGTGACACACTAGAAAGGCACTCGGGAGAGCGCACACCTCCACCAGACTGAACAGGTTATGTTTTGTATCCCACTGATAAACCGGATCTGGATTTGCACCTGAACCAAAATCTAATCGGCTTCTTATTGTCGCCCAACCAACTCATCCGCCAAGTTTAGTTATAAAACGTCCACAACCTTTTGACATAACACGCTATACGTCGTTTTTAGCCCCGTCAGTTTCACTCAATACGTGATAAATCAAGTATTAAATTAAATAATTATCGTATCTGGATCCTGATCCGGATCTTCACAAAAATCGAATCGATTTGTCCTCGTCACAAACACCTGTCCACCACGTTTCGGCCCAATCCGTCCACAACTTTTTGAAATATCGTGCGATATATCGTTGTTGCCCCTTTAGCCTGGTGTTGGCTTAGCGGTTAGGGTGCCGGCTTGGGATCCGAGGATCCTGGGTTCGAATCCCGGTCGATCGCTGAATTAACACCAGGGGGGTTGACTCAGCCTGTCATCCTTCCGAGGTCGGCTAATTGAGTACCTGTTCACTGGTAATTCCCTGTGTGTCGCAAGACGCGACTAACAGGGTTGGCGGCAGGAAGAGCATAAAACATTGCTTCAAAAAGGGGGCCATGGTGCCCGAAAAAGAGTCAACCCCTGCTCTGCGGGGGAAAATGACCCCCAAAGGTGGTTGTCTATCGTTGTTGCCCTTTCTCTCAATGGCAAAGAATCACTTTTTAAAAAATGAATAATTCTCGTATCCGGATTCGGAATTTCCCAAAATTCAAATCAATTCTTCCTTGTCAAACACTCAACCTGCCCACAGATTTCATCTAAACCCGTCAATAACTTTGTGAGACGTCCTCCTGCACGCAAACAAACCGACAGCAGTGAAACAACCTGTGTCCATCCCAGGTGGCATTTGGGGGGTGGGGGTGGGGGAGGCAAGGTACACTCACGGCTCCGCTTCTATGCTGGCGTGTGGGGCCACGTAGTTGGACGGGATGTAACCGCTGCGCTGCTGCTCCGAGCGATGGGGAAACATTCTCGCCACCCACCAGTTACCTCTGGTGTCCAAGACCTCGAGTATTTGTCCCTGCGTGAAGCTCAGGTCCTCCTCGGTTCGCGCATCGTAGCCGTAAAGCGCCACGTAGAGCTTGAGCCCCGCGTCGAGCTGGTGAGGAACCGTGTGATCTCCCGAGGTGCCATGAACGTCCAAGGGCGGTTTCGTGCACCAGCAACAGCGGGTCCACGGGCAGCCGCAGCACGGGAGAAGGGTGTGGAAACGGCTCCACATCCCGGCTCGGGCCCGGAACCTCCACCGCCCGACGAGCCTCGATCGAAGGTCGCGGCGACGATGCTCTCGAAGATCAGGAACGAGACACCTTCGACGCGCGGTGACTCGTCCCTCATTCGACAGGTGGAGACGAAGCAGGAACCCGAGCCGAGACCGCTTCGAAGTTCGTTTCTTGTGCCGACCGCGCAATCAAAACTGCAGGTTCCCTTCGGTAAAATAAAAGATCTTTTTCCGCTTCAAGTCGCTTGAGACGTCCCCGATGACGTCACCGGGCGTCACACCGCCCCGGAAAAATGCGATGACGTAAAGGGGGCGGTGCCTCCGTGTCACGCGCTATTATATATTCATGACCTCGGTGGAGGATGTTCCGGGTTCGGGCTTCCCTCGACCTGTCGACCTGTACTTTGTGCTTGTATTGGAACCTCCGCGTGGTTGAATCACCATAGATACTGTGATTCGATTTGTGCGTCGACCTAGGTATGCGTAACCATTTGAAAACAGCCGATGGTGCTTCCACCTGTCTTGCTCTCAGCAAGCGACACTGTCATGACGTCTTGCGGAGGCTATGGATCTTGGTTCTCGGGGGTAGAACCCGGGCAAAACGTAACATTGGGAATCGGAACTTGTGGTCCATATCTCCTGCAAGCCGCCATTTTATCGGAATCTCGATGTTCCCGAACACACAGCACGCCCGGCAAATTTGATTGGTCGGGATGTCGTAAAATGACGTCATATTTCTCGGCGCGCAAAACTAAAGTTTTAAAAACAATATTATTGTTTCACTGTTCACAGACGTCAGTCAATGATCAGGTCTAACGTTGCCAGCCAGGCTTTGGGATCTTCGGGTCCTGCTCGGAACACGAACCTGCACTTATTGTATGGAATCTTGTCCCGAGCACAGAGGAGTAAGTTGATTGTTTTCCTCTGTCTGCCTGGCAGTCAAACCAAACCGAAAATTACGTACTGCAAACGGCAAACTTACTATTTTTAGGGACGTTATAAAGGACACAAACAGCAGGATATGGGAAACTAATCTAACCTGTTAAATAAAGTGGTGTAATAGGCGTTGCATCAAGGGTGGTGAACCTCCAATTGTTTAACTTCAGTTTATGTTTCACATGAGGAGTAAATGTGTGGTGGAGGTCAAGTGTTAGCTGGTTTGGTAATCTGCCCTGATCCTGAAGGTAACGAGGACGGATCAACTGCAAATGCAAGATCATCCGGTGGGGTCATCTCAATGAACTCCCCTGGCCAGATTGTTGTTGACCTTGGGGGTGTGCGAAGGACATAGCCTCATCTAACTCTACATGAGCTGGACAAAGCATGGGGTCAGGATCTGTAAACATAGGTGGTGGGGTCACCAACTAGCACTTGGTGTTTGGCTGGTCGAATTGACACGTCGATTTGCATGAAAGGGATTCCTGTAAGTTCTCCCTCAGCACCCTCAGCCCTCAGCTGAGGACCCTCACTTCACTTTGAGCTTCCGGACCCTCAGCGTCGGTTCACCACCCTCAGCTTCAAGGTTCTCCATGACTAGGCCCTCAAAAGTAAGGCTGTGATGGTCTTTGGACAGAGAGAAGTGCGTTTCACCAACAGCATGTAAAGATGAACCATCGGCCTGGTGAGCGGATCGAGACGAGCTCTTGCGCAGGCTCCTCATCCCCTTCTTGCAAACAAGGGTCAGAGATGACCTCAGCATCATCGTCCAGGACAGGAACTATCTTAGGAGCTTGCTACATATAAGTGGTCTTGATCTGGTAGAATATCACATTTGCTGAGAAAATGTCAATGTGGTTGTCCTGCTTGTTTGCAAAATTGGCATTACGTTTGTCATGTGAGGGGAGGGACTTATGGGGCCTGGTCTTGTGTGGTGAGAGCAAAGCTATCTGCCACTTCTGGTGGCATTTCGGGGAGCCATGTCATCACCAGATGTGTGGATCTCATCTACCAGCGAATCCAAGGCTTGAGAGATCTCAGGCTTGATGGATACCAGGGTGCATGACCTGAGCTTGGTACCATACTTCTGCTTCAGAAGACGCAGTAGGCTCGGATGAGTGAGTTGTAGCCAGTGTAGGACCACTATGTTCTCCAGTGAGGGTGACATCTCCTCATCCTTGTCAAGAGGTAGCCTGTGATGACTGAGCTCATCTTTCAGCAAGAGTATCCTCAAAGAATATGGGCCCTGTGCTTTTTTTGGTATTCATCAATGATCTTTCTGACTGGAAAATCCTCTCGATCTCTTTGCTGATGACTCCACTCTCTGTTGCTCCATGTCTCAACCCTCAGATCGGCAGACAGCAGCCTCCTCACTCTCTGCAGACCTGGACAATATCACAAACTGGTCAAACAAGTAGAACATGTCCTTCAATCCTGACAATCTCACACTCACTTTGTCTCTCTGAAAAGACCGCCTGGAATACCCTCCCATCTACTTTCTCAACAATCCTCTTGAAGAAGTTCTGTCACTCAAGCTTTTGGGCCTCACCATCAGCCATGATCTTTCCTGGGAAAACCAAATTTCCAAGCTGGCCTCCAAAGCCAGTCGCCGACTGGGCATTCTCCGGCGTGCGAAGTCCTTCCTTGGCACACCTGAGCTTCTCACCACATACAAGGCTTTCATCCGCAGCGTGATGGAATACTGCTCTACCCTATGGGCTAGTGCCCCTGCCTCACACATTGCTCGGCTTCACGCTGTAGAAACCAAAGCTTTCCGGATCATTGGAATCTCCCGTGATGAAGCTGATTGTGAGGGCCTTTCACTCTCTTACCACAGGCAGGTTGGTGGTCTTTCTGTCTTCTACCAACTCCTCTCTGGCCTAGTTCCCCCAGCTCTGTCTGTGCTGTGTCCCCCAAATATTCCTGTGGGACGCACAAGAACTGCCAGCATCCCTCTTTTTGTGAAACTGACAAAATCAAGACTCTCTGCTCACCTTCACTCTTTCATTCCTCTTTTTCCCGCCTCTGGAGCACACTCAATCCCACTACTCCCTCCAGGTTTTTAAAACAGCTGTTCACCACCATCTCTTATCTTCCCCCATCCAAAACATTGATCTTTTTTACCCCCGTTAATACACCCCAAATCCACCTCTTTCAATCCCCGATTTCATTCCTGAAATTCCAAGTAGTGTCAATTTGTTTTATAGTGTACCCCTTCCCTCCCCCCCCCCCCCCCAATCCCTCCTCCTTCCACAGATCTCCCGATGTCCCTGTTCTCTACTGTTGTGGTTGTGTGCTTCCCTCTCTCCCCATCGTGTCTCCCCCTCCCTTTATTGTTTTATGTGTCCGTTAATATATTTTGTGTTTTATGTGCTAATGTGTGTTTAATGTGCTAGCTCTTACTTGTGCCAGCCTCGATGTTGTATACAAAAAAAAAATTTTAATAAAAAAAAATAAAAAAGGAAGCCACCACATGTTGATATCGCTCCTCATGCCTTTCATGTGACTGCATTCAGAAATGAGCCAAGTCTAAGAGGTGGGCACCCATGGCCTGGAAGCCGTAATGCAGGTCGATGGTCTGCCATATTGAAGCAAATTACATTGATGCTTTCTTTGAGTATGGAGTTTGAGTTAATGGGGGTAGAAAGGATCACCAATCCAACATCTTATTAGCAGTCACCTGTATCTTCCACTAGCCCAGTTTCTTCGGTGCTCGCTCTGAGGCTCTCAACTTGACAGACGCCTTCTGAAACATATAGCAGATTTTATTGGGTGTAGCGGAAAGTGGTTGTTTTTTAAGCTGTGAGGCACAGCTCAAAAAAGGACATTACTTTGTGGTACACCTTATAGATTTCAGGAATGATGCTAATATTTGGGGGGCAGAATAAACGACCCCCGGTGGCTGGAGGGCCTATGATGGCCCTGTAATAGCACCATTTATCAAAAACAACTGTTGCACCAACAATGTATTTTCAACATGGACAATTTATACTTGTTCTCATATTTCAATGTCATCCACCCATGTAAACTGTGTTCGTATGGCCAAAAGTTATGCCCTGTACGCATACCGTTTGTTGTGCTTTCCACGTAATTAGATTTGTGTGTTGATAAAGTTAAGCATATCCATTTGGTGACATACCCAGGCAAGTTGGCATCACGTTCTCTCGCCCTCCTCTAATTCATCCTTCGTATCCCGTGGAACCGACGTGTACCACATTTTCGGGATTTGTAAAGTTATTTTATAACTCAAACGAGTGGCATTAAGGCAGGAAAACACTTTGCACACATACTTTTAGTCGTCCGACCCTTCCCAGAAACTCCAGGATGCATTTGGTCTTCCCGTAACCCTCGCCTGGTTAAACTTTCAAAATCCAGGATGATTGCACACCAACTCTTTTATCCCTCACTTCTCCCTTCTGTAGAACCACTTTACAGAGGCTGTTTTGTGCCACTCTTCACTCCAAGACTTAAAGCAAGTAGTGCACTGCCACCTCTGATCTCAATTACCCCCATTAACCTTCCTGTCGTTCATTCTCTTAATGTTTGGCCCACTATCAGTTCTATAATGGCTGAAAATGTAAATATTGAATGGCAAATCCTCCAATTTAGTTGTGAAGCAAATGGCAGCGGTGAAGTATTTCAGTGGTAACATTAACCAGACTGCCTGTTTTATTACCTACATCTCAATGACCTTCAGAGCTGGCCGAGACGAGACACGAGACATGAGACACACCTTTAAACACTCCATGGAGAGAAAGTCTCTTCTTGCTATTCTCGGTTCATAATGGTGTATGAGGAATTCCACCTGCAGTGCCACAAAGTATGGCTGTCTTCCAATGACTGTTGCTGCCTTCAACACATCCATCACCCCCTCCCTCTCCCATTTTGCACTCGTTGGGGTACAATTCCTTCGACTCAAAACTACAGGATAAATCTCATCGCATGGAGGTCGGATGCTTTGCGTTCCACCACCTCCGATATTCTGCAATTCTTCTGCTTTCACTTCTCTCCATCCTCTCCTGGTCCCTCAAAGTTTCAGGCATTCAGCGAGTAACCCATGTATTCTCTCGTGTTTCGGCTCATTTCCAGTCCTTTTATCGAATCTGCAAAATAGACTTCCCGATTCAATGCTACTGTGCTTTTCTCTCGAGTTCTTCAATATTGCAGCCGATCACCATCTCATGGTTTGTCATCATCAATTAATAATCTTTTCTATTCCTGCTAATAAATGTTCACTGTGTCGATCGATTTAGTTGCCCAAGCTTGCCATAGTTCCACTCTTCCACGAGTCTCAACTTCTGTAATGGGGGGAAGAAAAAAAAAAAAACATTTTGAATGACACCATTTTTTTAAAAAGTGGAACGACACGAAATAAAGTGCATACCTCCACTAGGCCGACCAATTTACGTTTTGAATCCCACTAGCAGGTTGGATCTGCATACGGACGTCAACCAAAATCGAATCAGCTTGTTCTTGTCACATACCCAATCTGTCCACCAAGTTTCATCCAAATCCGTCTAACTTTGAGATATCTTGTTATATACTGTGGATTGTTTTTATTCCTATCACTCAATGGTGAAGAATCACTTAATAAATTCCCAGATCCGGATCTTCACTCAAATCAAATCAATTCGTCCTCGTCTCACACACAACCTGTCCACCAATTCTGTCCGAATCCGTCCATTCCGTTTTGAGATATCCTGCTCACAGACAGACAGCGGTGAAAACACAACCTTCATCCACCTTCGGTTTTCTTGAACCCAAACAAGTAGTTTGAGCATTAACTGCCATGACACCGACATAGGATTTCTTCATTTTCATCACCTTTTATTTCACTTTTATAACCATTGATAACTTTTCAAATCTATTTCAAAATGCAATGATAATTCATAAGCCTAACATAAAAAAATAAAACAAACATCCAGAGCATTAAAGTAGAAGTCTATCTGCATGTTATGCCCACGCCCTATGTGAACACCTTTCTCTCAGAAACAATCAGGTGAACGTTGTGCTCATCTGAACATCAAGATTCGGTCGTAACAAGATCTGCCTACAAGGGACTGAGAGGTTCCATTCAATAGTCAGATATACAGTTTGAGACCTTGCCCCTATTTTGGATTGCACATTCATTCCATACCATACACAGCAAACCAATTCCACATTGAATTTGTCTGAGTATAATCTTGATCCATCAATAAATTTTAATCAGCAAGGCTTTTCTGCTTAAAACTGAGCAAACAAGCAGCAAACCTCCATCGTGTGCTCAGCAACAAACCTTGCATAATCACAGGTTGATTTATTGGTCACCCGCTGCGTTCTTTTCAAGAGTATCAAATATTTCTTTCCAAATATATAAACGTTATTGTGTTTTACATCATATACAGAGATGAAATTATTCTAAAAACAAAATAATATTTACAAAACAACTGTTGCTCCATATACTGTACACTTTCAAATGTATCACACCCAGAAGGTTTAAACCTCTTCCTGCATCAATCAACTTGACTATCCTTTAACTTGGAACCTTCCAAGCTCAAGTGCTTGGAAAAGGTGTTTTGGCCACGCAATCTGCCTACCAAAGTAAATAAAACTGATGCTTTGTACTTGGCATGTAGCGGGAATGCAGAACCGCTTTTATGCACGAAACAAGCATACTGCGCACGATGGAGATTTTGATACCCGTGCTGTTTCGAGGATTCTTATGTAGACTGCTTTTATAAGCATTTGAGGTGACGGCACAAAGATCATCCTAAATTTACAGCATATTACAGTAAATGTCCAAAGGAAGAGCTTGTGCAAAGCAATTATATAAAGTGCCCTTACCTTTGTGTTAAAAATATGATACAAGCTTGACGTGGCGTTTGCCAACAGCCTCTGAAATAAAAAATAAAATTAAGATTGTCTTGATGCAATTACAAAATATGCAAACATGCAGGTCGCTATAGTCATGAGGTTTATGCTCAAAACCCCCACAGGCAGGTGGCGCTAAAAGTGCATCGGCGTAATCCCTCATGGATTCCTGGTGCCCTGGCATTAAATAGACAACTTTCAAAAACCCAAATCATTTTGTTCGAAAGAGGCCGTGCACAATAAATCAACAACGTGCCATAAATCCATCGTTTCACTAAATACGGCAGTAAAAAGAGGTGAGGGTTAAATGGAGGGACACGACAGACGCAGGTGGGTAACAAAGGCCACAAAATGTGGTATTCAAGGGGCACCTGCGATACTGGCCAAGATCACAGGCTCACTTCAAAGGATGCTTCAAAACTCGTGCGTACAGTCGCTGTAACAAAATAACGCGTCCTAGACCGAGCGTCTAATCGTGGAAAACCCTAACGCACCGCGACGCCACACTCACTCGCAGTTGCGCATTCAAAAACCAAAATCTTCCAGGAAACTGACGACTCAGTTCCATAAATCAAGTAAATGGCAATCAGCATTTGTGTGTACCTCGTACTTTGTCCGGAGAAGTATCACAAGTCAGCTGGAGATCAGTTGAAAAAAACAAACTACAAACAATCAAGCGTGTTTTATCAGTACCTTTGATTCTAAATCAAATCGAAAAAAAATAATAAAATAGACGCCAAACTGTACTTCAGCTCAAAATAAACATTTTCCTCTTAAAAGCAAGTGTTGGAACATTATGTTTTCCAAAAGGTAACAGTCTGGTAAGTTCATGTTACGACCAAACCTTAAGGTAATCAAGAAATTGAAATAATGAATGTAGTTGTATACATATCAATTGCAATAATAATATTAATAAGAATAATAACATAGTAATAAACCATAAAGCACAGCATTATATTGATGTAGCCCTTCTGAAACTGAAAATATAACTGTGCACACCGATACACAAAATAAGTGTATACAATGTTTCCGGTAACAGCATAAAATGGCAGTTTAGAATACCTTGGGGAGCCTCAAAAAAGTGCACGTTAGGCATAGCTCA
Organism: Myxine glutinosa; assembly: GCF_964187855.1. Classification (NCBI taxonomy): domain Eukaryota; kingdom Metazoa; phylum Chordata; class Myxini; order Myxiniformes; family Myxinidae; genus Myxine; species Myxine glutinosa. Next base: position 136,386 of record NW_027616764.1, read on the forward strand.
CAATTTTTTTTTAGCCATTCATAGATATAATATTGTGAATGGAAGAGTTGGCAAAGTGAAGGAAAAGTCTCCACAGATACCACATGGAAGAAGGAAAACAAATAGACATTAAAAGTAGTTCAGAAATGTTCTGACAAAGTCACCTTGTATATATATATATATATATATATATATATATATATATATATATATATATATATATATATATATATATATATATATATATATACACACACACACACACACACATATATATATATATATCTCTCTGAGGTAAGCAAGGGACCTATGAGGCCGAAGCGAGGGATGGCGAGGCTGGAACATGAGACCAGTGAATCTGGTATAAGTGACCAGAGAAGCCAATGCAAGGGACCCGCAAGGCCAGAAAATGCACAGCGAGGCCGGCGCAAAGGACGGCATTTATATGCAGAACAACTGCTTTTGGAGTGGACAATGATATTTGCGATCCGTGCAGGAGGCATATTTTGCTTCTCATGTATCATATAAAATGCCTCTGCCTCAGGGCCGCAAAAGTAAGGAAAGACAAAGTGCTGATGATTAACTTTTCCCATTGCAGAAACCCTTGAAAAGATGAATGAAAAAGAAAATTGTTTATAAGAGAAGAAGGTAAAATTTTGCACTTATCTGATATTGTCAACACCCATTGTTTCATTTTAAATGTTTGATCCAAAATTGCACACCACCCAGGGTTTAGTGAAGCAGCTAGCTGTACATCACCTTTGCTCTTCACTTTGCTCTATTCATTACCTTTGTCATAATGTTCCAAAAGTAATGTTTGGGCAACCAAACGAGACATCGTTTTGAAAGCGACTCTTGAGGAGCCCTGTAGGAGTCATGTGTAAAAAAAACGACCGATATATATGTAATATACAGGCTGTTCTCTTTATGGCGAAGCATAAGTGGTCATTAGTAATAAAATAACACAAACCACCTTTAAGAATGAGGAGCCAAAGATGCGACGCAAAATAAGTGAGTGGGATTTGGTAGAACATGACGCAGAAGCAGATAGTAAGTGCTACGAGACTGCAAACGGTAGAAAGGTTCCAGCACATACATGTACTGTACTCCACAGGACCAAACGGAAGCTCCTAGTGGTTCAACAAATCGCCAGCCAGGAAGAATACCCAAGAGCTTTGCCGTGCACTGCTCATAGAACGTCACGTTAGAGCATCTTGGTGGGGGAAGATTTCCCGTGGGCGTGCGAGGAAGAGGACGTGGAGCTCTCGCTCGAACTCGAGCGGGTCTCTGTGCTCGTGCTGCGCTTCTTCAGTTTGCGTCTCTTGGCCAGCGGAGCGTTGTCCACTTTCTGCAAACGGAAGCCTTCACGTTTGCATTTGTTGAAGGCCTGGTCAGGGTAATGGCAGACGAATCGTATTAACATTTAAGTATCAGTAAAAGCCTTGCATGTCAGATACTCAGTCAAATCACATTTTAAGTAAAATAGAAGCATCGTCATAACAAAGAATCACCAGGAACTTTTGTCAGGATTTGAACACACAAGGCCGAGTGTGAAAAAGCGGACTTGGTGAAGGAACAAGATTTTTTTTTCTTTTAGAATGAGATTTAGAATTGCCCAAGAAACCCCAACATCTCTTATACTTCAAACAGCAGGGGTACCCGGCGTTGCTCGGGGAAAAAAGATTGAGAAGGTGGGGTAGGAGAGTTGGCGGTAAGAGGGATAAGGCAGTTCAAGGGATGGGGGGTTAGGGGGTAGGGGAAGAGGAATTGGAGGGGCGGAGGCGGCGGTTCTCACACAAGTCTCGTGGTTTTCGGGCTCAGGAGGGAAATACGAGATGGGAAGGGTGGGAAACTCGGGTTTTCTTTGGGAGGGAGCAGGAACGGGTGACGTCGAGGCCACACCCACAAACCGGCATAATATAATTTAGAATTTAATTTAGCGATATCATCATTAACCATGGTCATAAACAATCAAGTGGCCTATGTTCAACAGGAGGTCTAAATTTGGTCTCTTGTGTCAAGTTTGGTGGCAATTAGCCCAGTAATTTGGGCGTGATTAGCGTTTCACACACACAGACAGACAGACACACGGAAAATGACTTTATTCACAAGATATTGTGGTGTCCCTTGATCTCTTATTACATCTGCCGCAAAGGTGGGCAGTGGTTGTTTTCACTTGTCTGTTTGTCTGTCTGTGAACAGGATATCTCAAAAGGTTATGAGCAAGGTTGGACAAAACTTGGTGGACAGGTCAGATGTGTGACAAGGACGGATTGGTTAGATTTTGATGAGGATCCAGATCCTAGAATAAAAAAAAATTGTCCTTCACCATTGAGAGATTGGACCAAAATGATATAGAGCATGATATCTTAAAAAGTTGTAGATGGATTATGACAAATTGGATGAGTTTGATTATGACAAATCGATCAAAATTGATTATGACATGACAAGCACACGCAGCTTGGGTTGATTGCACAATCCTACCAACCCTATGTCTTACCAGCATTACACTCCATGTCCCCTCACTCTACTCCCTCCGACCCCAATTCCATCACTACCTTCCGCCTAGATCAGCAAGCAGGTGATCAGAGTGGAAAGGTGGGAGAGACGGAGAGTCATGGCATGGGTGGTGATACAGAGGCAAATGATGTGTTATGTCGGTATATGGGCCACAAACGGGAAGGTCTGGGACGGAGAAGCAGGAATACAGAGATGCACTGAAGAGGATGATGGGAATGATTGAGATGGAGGTGACGCTGTGCATTGCGAGGGACTTTAATATGCACGTTGGAGAAGCCGGGTGAAGAGGAATGTGTTGATAAATGTGGTTGGGAAACCAGGAATAGACAGCCTCAAGAGCTGGTGGTGAGGAATGGAATGGCCATAGATGGTTCATTTTTTTTCAAAAGCAGGAAAACTACAAGATTACCCATAGGAGTGGACAGCACAGAACAGAACTGGATTGGGTGGTGGTAAGGAAGCGACATTTGTGGAGGGTTAAGGATCAAGGTGTTTGTGGTTAGGATAAAGAAAAGGCAGGAGTTTAAGAGCATGGGTCAGAAGGTTATTAGTTCGGGGAAGTGTTGGGGAAACGTCGCCGTAGAGTACAAGGAGAGGGTGAGGGCCAAATATAAGCAACTCAGCAAAGAAGCGGCAGGTTTGGAGCAGGAGTGAAATAAGTACGGAAAGGTGTTTAGGGAAATTGCTGAAGTGTTGTGTGGAAGGTCGTCAGGAAAGGGTGCATCATCAAGGGATATAAACCAGGTTTGTTGGATGGAGGTAGTAGTGAAGGCAGTTGGTGAAAAGACAGTTGGACGTGGGGATGCTGCACCGGTATGGGCAGGAGAAGAAGGCAGCAAGGAGGGCTGTGGATAAAGCGAGGAATGATATGTAAGGTGAGGTGTACAACAAGTTGGAAGAGGATGGTAGGAGGAAGATGGAAGTACTAGTGGTGTGGAAGGTGGCATTTGAGAAACATGGGCTGAAAAGGAGCATGGAGAAGACAAAGGTGATGTGGGTTGGGCATCACAGAAAAGAAACGAATATCAGGTTGGAGGGGATGAAGATCAGACAAGGAAATAGGTTTGAGTATCTGGGTGGAACAGTGACCGGGGATGGTATGCCATAGGCAAAGGTGTGGAGGAGCATTCAGGTGGATGCCAATGTGTGGAGGAAGGTGGAGAGTGTAATGGCAGACGGACAAAGATTTCCAGGAGAATGAAAGGAAAGGTTCTGATGTCGTGTGTAATGCTGGCCTACCTTTACAGTCTGGAGACGGCGGCACTGACATGGAGACAACAACAGAGGCTGCAGGTTTGCGAGACAACTGGGTCAGGAGGATTGCAGAAGTGAAGGGGGTGGATAGAAGGAGAATGGATGAACTGAACGAGAGGAGATTGGTGTGCAGATGAGCTTGACGGGGAGATTGGTGAAATGTCGGATGAGATGGGCTGGACATTTGGTGTGAATGGGGGAAGAGAGGATGGCAAAGAGAGTGGATAGGTTGAAGGAACAAGGTAGGATGAAAGGAGGTAGACCCTAGTTTAGATGGGAGGATTGTGTGAAGAGGGATATCAACAAGGTGGGTGTGATTAGAGAGAGGAGGGAGTTGGCTGATGACAGATGGGAGTGGAGGAGTATTGCGGCCAAAGCAGGGCAGGGCATGGACTTGGTGCTATCGGACCTCACCCCTTATAAAGGGAAAGAAGGAGAACAACAACACGCAATGCAATGCAGTGCAGATTTGTGCACATTTATGTAGCGTGATTTACTGCAGTAAGGTTTGCCGGTAACTGAAGAGATTACAGTTCTAATTACAGTCGTTTCAATGCATTTTACCTGACTTTGTCTATTTTCTGGGTCTTGGATGTTTTCTTGGTTTTTTTTTTCCCCCTTTCTTTTATTTTGTTTTGCTATATCCTTATCTTTGTCTGACCTTCCCTTAGCTACCTATCTAGAGTGGCTCTTTGCCTTGTTTGTGGTGATTTCCATCTATCTATAATTCCAGTAATCTCTGTGTGTCTGTGTGTCTGTGTGTTTGTGTGTTTGTCTGTGACCGCTGTTTCTCGACAACCACGGGTCCGATATACTTTAAACTTGCCAGGTATATTGCTGGGGACCCGAGGATGTGCCTTTTCAAGGTTTCATATTAATCGGACAAGTAGTTACCGAGCTATGGCGATTTCTTTACCAAACTCCGCAAGCCGTTCGCTTTGGACCAAACCATTTCATGTAAATAGAGGGGGGGGTTCTGTGGTCGTTGCGAATGGACCAAACCATTCATGTAAATAGAGGGGGGGGGGGGGTTCTGTGGTCGTTACTGCCACGTGGTTTCAAAGTTTTTTTTTGTTGTTGTTGTTTGCACGCATGTTTTTTTGCACCCACGTACGGGCACGCCCTAGGATGTTTACACACACACACCCCTACACAAATTTATTTTTTTTTTTTTTTTTGGCAAGGAACGGGCACCCACGTATGGGCACGTCCTAGTTTTTAAAAACCCACAGAGAATTACTCCTTAGTGCTAGAGTTTTTTTTTTGTTTTTTTTTTTTGTATACAACATCGAGGCTCGTGAAAGAGCGAACATTAATCACACAGAAAGACAAACCGACTCATAAAACATATAACATCGGGAGCGGTAGACAAGATGGGGAGAGAGGAGGAAGGACACAAACACAACATTATTTTGAGAGCAGGGACCGAGAGACATGGAGACATCGAGAGATCTGTGAGAGGGAGAGGGCATTGGGGGCGGGGGTGCATGGGAAGGGGGGGGGGGGTGGGAGAGGTATAAAACATATGGACACTGCCAGGACTTCCAGGAAAGAAGTTGGAATTTCAAACAAGGTGGATCTGGGGTGAATTAGCGGGGGTAGAAAAGATCAAGGTTTTGGATGGGGGAAGATAAGAGATGGTGGTGAACAGCTGTTTTAAAGACCTGGAGGGATGAGTGGGATTGAAGGGAGTGAGGGAGTTTGTTCCAGAGGCGGGAGAAAAGAGGAATGAAAGAGTGAAGGTGAGCAGAGAGCCGAGATTTCGGCAGTTTAACCATCAGAGGGTTGCTGGCAGATCTTGTGCGACCTGTAGGAATATTTGGGGGATAGAGCACAGAGAGAGCTGGGGGTGCAAGGCCGGAGAGGAGTCGGTAGAAGACAGAAAGACCACCTACCTGCCTGCGGTGAGTGAGTGAAAAGCCCTCAGAGATAGCTTCATCGCGGGAGATTCCAATAATTCTGAAAGCTTTGGTTTCGACAGCATGAAGCCGAGCTAGGTGTGAGGCAGGAGCACCGGACCATAGGGGAGAACAGTATTCCATTGAGCTGCGGATGAAAGCCTTGTATGTGGTGAGGAGCTCAGGTGTGCCGAGGAAGGACTTCGCACGACGGAGGATGCCCAGTCGGCGACTGGCTTTGGAGGCCAGCTTGGAAATGTGGTTTTCCCAAGAAAGATCATGGCAGATAGTGAGACCAAAAAGCTTGAGCGACAGAACTTCTTGGAGAGGATTGTTGAGAAAGTAGATGGGAGGGTTGTCCAGTCGATCTTTTCGGAGAGACAAAGTAAGAGTGTGAGATTTGTCAGGATTGAAAGACATGTTCCACTTGTTTGACCAGTCTGTGATTTTGTCCAAGTCTTCAGAGAGTGAGGAGGCTGCAGACTGCCAATCTGAGGGCAGAGGAATGGAGCGGCAGAGAGTGGAGTCATCAGCAAAGAGATAGAGAGGATTTTCCAGAGAGTCAGAGAGATCATTGATAAAGACCAGAAAAAGCACAGGGCCCAGAACACTGCCTTGGGGAACTCCAGCCTGAACAGGAAGGGGAGTTGAGAGAAATCCATTCAGGGCCACACGTTGACTACGACCAGAGAGGAAGTCCGCAAGCCATGCATGGAGATTTCCATGGATACCATAGGAGGAGAGTTTGGTGAGCAGAGCTGGGTGCCAGACCGTATCGAAGGCACGTGATATGTCGAGGGAGACAGCTCTGATTTCCTGTTTGGCATTGAGGACCTCCATCCATTGTTGAGACAGCAGAAGCAGCATGTCCAGAGTAGAGTGACCTGGTCTGAAACCAAATTGATGATCAGAGATCAAGCCGTTGGAGAAGAGGAAAGATTTCATATCCGAAGCAATGATGGATTCCATGACTTTGCTGATAATTGGGAGCAGGCTGATTGGTCTGTAGTTGCAAGGATCTGTTTTTGCACCTTTTTTGTGTAAAGCGGTAATGTTTGCTGATTTCCAGGATGCTGGCAGATGACCTTGAGCAAAAGAGAGGGTGAAAAGGACAGAGAGAGGGTGAGATAGAGCAGCAGAGCAGGATTTTAGGACCCGTGGGCTGATGCCGTCTGGTCCAGTTGCAGAATCAGAGTCGAGGTTAGACAGAAACTCCTCCACCTTGTCAGGAGAGAAGGACACAGAGTCCAGGAGCAGTTGGGTTCGACTGGGAAGGGTGGGAACAGAGAGAGATGGGTTTGGGACACAAGATTTTGAGGCAAACACAGAGTTGAGGCATTCGGCTTTGTCACGTGCGATGTAAACTGTGTGGCCATTTGAGGTAAGGGAGGGGATGGAGGGGGAACAAACACCAGAAACGGATTTGACCAGACGCCACCAGGATTTGGAGGAAGGAGACAGGTTTGAGAGTTCATTCTTGAGTGTGGAGAGATAGTACTTCCTGGCACCCCTGAGGGTCGACACACACTTGTTCCGAGCTTGGTGGAAGGAACTGTGATTGCCTTCAGTTGGATTTGCCTTCCAAGAGGCAAAGGCAAGTTGTTTCAGGGCAACTGCCTCACCACAAGATTCAGTGTACCATGGACGGGAGGAAGGGTAAGACAACTGAAGACGAGATGGGATAAATCTGTGCATGAGAGAGAGCAGTTTGCTTTGGAAGAATTCCCAGGAAGAATTGATGTCAGAGGCAGTGGAGATGGGAGACCAAACCAGACGATTGATGGCTGCTTGAAGACCGTCCCAGTCGGCCTGAGTGAAATGCCAGACTCGTCGACGCTGAGGAGGCTCTCTGAGAATGGCCAGAGAGATGTCCACTTTGACAAGCACATGATGTCCACTTTGACAAGCACACGCACATGGTTACAGTTATAATTACTGTAGTCTGCAGAGAATTATTCTAATATAGGGATGCTATTTTTGCCTGGCAAGATTAATTAAATTCCTAGATGAATGCGATATTTTATGGAAAACTATCAACAGGCAACGCCGGGTCCCTCCTACCACCCTTCCCCCTGCCTCCTCCCACCCTACTCCTTTCCTCCCCCTCCCTCCGGCCATCTCACCCGACCCCTTCCTCCTCCTCCCACCCCACCTCCTCCTCCCACCACTCCCACCTCCTCCAAGCCGGACACTCACCACCACCCATTCCCCTCTCTTCTCACACCCCTCCCTCTGAACTCCAACCTCACCCCTTCCCATCTCCCTCCCTCATTCTACCCTTCCCACTCTACCTCCCTCCAGTCTCCCACCCAACCACTTACCCTCCCTCTTCTCACCCAAACCTTTCCTCTCCATCCTCTCACCCTCCTCCCTCTTTACCTCACCTGTTCCGCCCTCTCCTCCCACCCCACTCTTTCCCCTCCCTCCGGACTCCCAACCCACGCCACCCTACCCCATCCAACCTCCTACTCCCTCCTAGTCACTGAAGTAAATAAAGCATTTTAACCACGTTTGGGAAAAAAAAAAAAATGAGAATAAAACCTGCTTTCGATTCCTACCAACCCACCTTTTGTTGTTGCCACATGTCGTGTGAAATCTGCCCCTCTGAGGGACAAATTCATCGATATAGCCAATATAAATTGTGGTATAGATGTTTATCCTAGTCACCATGTAATGAATATGGGGTGTGTTCAGTTACCACGTTTCTTGAAGAGCACTCACCAAGTGGGCAAGTACTCCATGGAAAACCGTAGATAAGGAACGGCTGGCTTGGCAAGGGATAGCTAGCTTGTTGATGTTTATCCTCGATGATAAGCTGGATCTTTGGTAACAGAACACACCCCTGGACACCTTGACAGCATACAGTATACATACAAAACACCATCAAAAGTTTTCAATAACGTTTTTAAAATACAGTTTTTAAAATAAAAGACTTCAAACAAATATTAATCGCATGTATTGCAGGACCCAGTAGAGTGCCACCCTATCTTATGGAGGTAAGAATTAAGACGACGGTGCAGAATGAGGGATGACAGCCTTGTTTACATAAGTACACTTCGTTTTAAGAATCGCTAGTTTCTTTAACTTTTTCAGATATCACTCCAGATTTCGCATGTTATTTAGTTCACGACATCCGATCCTCAAACCCGAACACAGATTTTGATCATATGCTTTAATTAGTCCATGAGAGTAGATTGTGTTTCCAAAGCAATTCACGTTTGAATAAGCCGAAACAAACTGGTGGATAAGACCGCTGCAAGGTGCAGTTGGGCTGACGAAGGATAAAGCCTTTCATGAAGGTAATCCATTAATGATCTTCAAAAGGGTTGTTTTAATGTACCCAAAACATCCAGTTTTCATTCATGCACTCCCCTTTGGAGTTCCCTTAATATGCATGCAAAGTTTCGGCCCGCTAGGTTTCATGATTTTGGAGTTATAGACAGGCACGCACGCGCACACACATTTATTGTTTTCGATGAAATTTGAATTTCAGGAGAAACATAGCACAACTGATGCTTTATTAACATTTATTACCTCCGCCACCAAAGGTGGATGGAGGTTATGTTTTCACCACTGTCTGTCTGTCTGTTTGTTTGTTTGTCCGTGTGTTTGTGAAGAAAATATCTCAAAAAGTTGTGGATGGGTTTGGACGAAATTTGGCAGATATTTAGCGTATGTGACAAGGACAAAATGATTAGATTTTGGTGAAGATCCGGATCTGATTGAAAAACTAGAATTTTAAAAATTGATTCTTCATCATTGGGAGAGAGGGCCAAAAAAAATACATAGCAGGATATCTCAAAATGTTGTGGACTTATTTAGAAAAAACTTGGTGGACCGGTTGGGTGTCTGACAAGGACGATTCGATTCGATTCGATTCGATTTTGGTGAAGATCTGAATGATTGTCTGCATCATACTTTTTATACTTCATCTTCTTTTCAATTTGACTTAAATTGTTACCTCTGCAACAGAAGTTGGATGAAGGGTTATGTTTTACTCCTGTGTGTCTGTTTGTGAACAGGATATCTCAAAAAGTTGCGGAAGGATTTGAACGAAACTTGGTGTAGATTTTGGGTATCTGACGAGGACGAAATGATTAGATTTTGGTGAAGATCCGGATCTGCATCTGAGAATTTTAAAGTGATTCTTCACCATTGAGAGTGGGCAAACACTACGTGTGCCCACCGTGTCCTGGGTCTCAATCGTTCTTCTCGTCCCATTGCTCCCAAGTGCAAGAACAGTGCCGGAGATGCGTCAACTTCCAAGAGGCAGAAGAAAGTGATGACCCTAAGCCAGAAAGTGGAGCTGTTCGACTGGCTTTCAAGAGGAGAGAGTGCGGCCTCTGTGGGCAGGCATTTCAGCATCAACAAATCCACAGTTCACTACAGGAAGGCAATGAAGATGGCACCAATCTTCATTGACTGGTTTCATAATTGTTTAATCCCTCAGGTGGAGAGGTATCTGACGAAACAAAGCCTTGTGTCCAAGGTTCTCCTGCCCGTGGACAACTCTCCTGGCCACCCCGCAGACCTGAGTGTCGCTCTGAACATTGAGGTGACCTTCCTGCTGCCCAACATCACCTTCCTGATCCAGCCACTCGACCAAGGTATAATCTCCACATTTAAAACTTATTACACCCACCGCGGGCAGTGTTGGAAAGAGTTCAACTTGGCCCACTGCATCGGCACCATTAAGTAGATGAGGTGAGAGACTGCATCAAAGCCTGCATCAACGTGTGCTGGCACAACCTGTGGCCACAGGCAGTGAAAAACTTCATCGGATTTCCAGACGATACAGGAGAGGTATGAAATTGTCAGGTTAGCACGGCAGGTGGGAGGGGAAGGATTCGACGACATGCAGCCTGAGGTGTTGGAGGATCTTATCGCCTCACATGGCGATGAGCTGACGGCGAGGAGGGCAGCGATGAGGAGGAAGAGGTGCCAAAGTCCAACCTCACAGTAAAGTTCCTAGGTGAGGTGCTGCAGAAACTGCGGGCGATTGCCGACAGGGTGCAAGACGCCGACCCGGTCATGGTGTAGCGGTTACCGCTGGATGCACACAATCGCCTTGCACCGGCCAGAACACGGCCAGACGCGCCTCTCCCGGGCATGCCCGGACTCACTGTTCCCGGGCACGCCCGAACCTCCCGGGCACGCCCGGTCTCGTCTTTCCCGGGCATGCCCGCTATCGCCTTTCCAGGGCTCGCCCAGAGCGTCCGGGCATGCCCGCTATCGCCTTTCCAGGGCTTGCCCAGAGCGTCCGGGCATGCCCGCTCTCGCCTTTCCAGTGCTCGTCCAGAGCGCCCGGGCACGCCCAGCCTCGACTTGCCAGGCCGCAGCCAAACACGCCCGGGCAGGTCCAGACTCGCCTTTCCAAGGCTCGCCCTTGACACCCGGGCATGCCCGGTATAGCTTTTGCCGGGCAAACTTCCCGACATAAATGTGTATATATATTGCTGCCCGATAAACGGGCTTTTGTCAGAATACCTGAGCTGTTTTGTTTCAATAAAGCAACTCGGACGAATTCCGTCTTTGATCGCGTCAATTCTTTCGACTCGCGTTGGAGCGCAGCTCCTTCAATGGAGTGTTACCTCAAATTTAAGAGGGGGTTGGATGATGTGCTGCTCCCCTACAAAGAGCTGCACAGAAACCTACAATAATCTGGCAGGCAGCTCTCAATCACACATTTCTACCACCCTGGTCCCTCCACCTCAAGACCATCAGCACCCTCTTTAACAAGGGCATTAACTTCAGGACGAACACTGCATCAGTAGCATAGCAGCACGCTCCTCCCCCACCTGCCACCCCACAGCCAATGATGCACTGTGCAGCCATATGCTTTTTGTACCTCTCCTTTATCAACTGTACATCCATTTTGCTCCAACATATTTTCTGACATCGTAACACGTATCAGCTTGTACAAGCACAAACACCTGAATTTCTCCCTTTTATTCAAGCTAAACATTCCAACAGTCCCTCAACATCTGCTTTGGTTAATTATCAGTCTTTGAAAAAGCAACCTGGGAAGATTACCTGGAAGGTGGCTTTGAAGTATGTGTTGACAGAGGGACCAGAGGAAACAAGGATGTCTGGAGTGAGCAGTGGGTTTGCGGAGAGTTGACAGCCATCCTGCAACCATTCATTCAATCGTAGGCCCTCCATCTTCACCCGCTTGTTGGGGTCAACAGTCAGCAAGCCTGAAAGAGACATGACGTCATGCCTGTGCCTTCCTACATATAAAATGTAATGATCATCGTTATATTCATTAAAACAGAGTAAAGGGGTGTTGAGATTAGCATCCTCCTGACTTCTGTCTGCACACAATACAGGACATATTAACTTTTGTAGAGGGCATTCTGCAATGTTTCTTTTCAAGCGTCGGATATATCCAGACGAAGATGCACATCAGTGTAGACCTGAGAAGTTCCATCAACTCACAATACCAAGAGTTTCAGGTAAGCTTTGTTTTGGGCTCAAAGATTATTAAAAACTGGCAAAAGTACCCAGCGTTGCTGGGTAACAATGAGTCACTTCCTGACGGGAATATGAAGAGAGGGGAGAGGAGAGGAGGAAGGGTGAGGGGGAAGGAAAGGGGGGCAGGGGATTGGGGGGGAGGAAGGGGAGCGTTAGTATATCACACAAAAATGTTAGTCAATAAAAAAATGGGTACATAAAAACAAACGGGAGTTCTGTCTACTGTAACGCCGTAGCTTGCAAAAGCAGCCTGGATAGCGTTCACCAAGTGGTGGGTAATCATATTAAAAAAGGGTGTTATAACACCCAAAATTCCATGGCCTTGTGACTAATTAATTAAGTACACAGATATTTCTGACTTCATTTGTAGAGCCCTCGCCAAGCAGCGTAAGCACTCCAGCAAGTACTCCAACGAAATGGGTGATAAGGAATGGCTGGCTTGGCAAGCGATAGTAAGCCGATTGCTTCTGGTTGAAATGGCCGAGGAATTTTAGAAACAGATCGCAGGCACAGTGGAGTGACACCCTATCCCATGGAAGTATGAATTGAGTTAAAAATTATTATTAAGTTAAAGTAATAAAAAAACTAACCCCAGAAGGAGAAAGACAGCCTCACTTAAATAAATGAATAGATACACTTAGTTATAAATATGGTAAATTTTGTCAGATTTCACTCCAGATTTGGACATTTATTTAGTCTACAGCATCCAATCTTCATATCCGAATTCAGATTTTGATGATATACTTCAATTATGTAATGATAAATTGATCATGTTTCCAAGGCAAGGCACGTTTGAATAGGCCAAAACAAAATGGCAGCTTAAGAACCCAGCGAGTGGCAGTGGGCTGACCAAGATGGCAGGCCGCCATATCGGCAAGGCTTTTACGGGTTTTTTCTTATGAGGACCTCGTTAATCATCTTCAAAAAGGGTGTTATAACACACCCAAACACCCAGTTTACATCATTGTAATCTGTTGTATGCATGTTGTCCAGGTGTATGCATGCAAAGTTTGGGGCGCTAGGTTTCATGGTTTTGGAGTTAAGGAGGAGACAGACGAGCGAACGGACGGACAGACACTGCATTTTAATATTATAGATGGCCGTTTAAGATCCACAAAACGGATATCACAAAATTATTAATATTAATTATAAAAATAATGTCACAAATTGAAAATTTGTGTGATGTGATGATGTCGTGTGATGTGACATGATTGGTAAATCTTGTAATCGTTGCATCTATCAGACTTGCAGTGGAACCAACATGAAGAGAAACGAACATCAAAAGACATAAACTAAGATTTACAAACCTGGTGTAGATCATACGGAACCAATGAAGCACTACTCAGGACCAATAATATACAGATTGCAAAATACGATGGGAAAGTACATCAAATCAATATTTAATTGAATGCAGAGACAAGTAAATTCATGCTCTCCTGAGGCATTGGATATTTTTATTCATTCCAATCTCCGGCCTTGGCATCACTCTCTCCACAAGCTTGTACGGGACTTTCGTCCGTTCTAGCTTCCAATATCTCCTCGTTCGTGGCATGGACTGATGGTGCATCAAGCCCTGATTTACCAAGCTTTCAGGTTTCTGGAAACATTGAAGTTTGTCCCCTTTTGAAATCGGCTTCAAATATTTTACGATGACTTGCTGCGATGACTTGTGGTGTTTTTTTTTTTTTTTTTTTTTTTTTTTTTTTGCTGACGCAGAAGTACAGTGCTGTAGTTGCGGACAGCATAGACCTACGCTGCACGAGCTGACCAAGCACGTTGGTAGCTACTCACTACAGCACGGCTGGTAACTGGATGAATACGGAACACACATTTTTGTATGATTTGGAACCGTACTGTAATTTATTTTAAAAAGGCAAAATATATTTGCGTTTTGTTGAATTCACGCTCTTCTGATGTAGCTTGAAATGCGTGAAAATTGATGTAGCATGAAAATCTCAACTTCTATGGTCCTTAATTTCATGCGACAGGAAAATATCCGAGTTATTTTTGGAGTTGACAACCAAACCCGGCTTGACTCGGAAGTGCAACTCACTGAGTTCAAGTTCAGTACGGGTAAAATCTCGTCACGTGGCAATGGAGAAAAGATCTTGCTTCATGCAAGCTGCTCCATGGCTAACATTTCGGGATACAATGTATGATAAAACATGATCTGAAAGAAGGACGGCTGTTTCACCTTCAATATGGGTCCGTGGCCTTAAATAGGCACTGGCTTGTGCTTGGAGTGATGACTGCAGAAACTTTATCCTTTGCGAGACACCCACCTTGGATCAGGTCTTTGGCAGCTTGAGATACATTCTGCCAAGCTTCCCCTTCAAAAGAAAAGTCTCCCACTTTGATCTTCCTCATTATGTCAGCAGCAGAGCTGGAGGTGAAGCCAGGCCCACTGGCCTGAAATGGGACTCGGCCGGACAGCATTGTGTACTGAGGAATGGGGTGACACATTAACGTTGTGGTACAAGGCTGTCTTCATCATGGTTATTATGGAAACAACGTTCACAGGATGTTGGACAATATGACAAATATTTGGCCCAAAATCCTCTAGGTACGCAATGTGAAATGGGAATGAGCACAACTGCCGTACGACATAATTCAATGTCTGTGCTCATTCATCTGTGTTTTCCATGATAACTTGTTTTCTCAATGCACACAAAATGAAGTTAATCAAGGGCTGGAGTGAGGGTAAGAGTGGACAAAGGTTTAAAGAGAGATAAAGTAATGTCAGAAATACCAGGATTACTCCGAGACTCCAGATGTCACAAGACTTATCATAGCCATGCTGTGCAAGTAGTTCTGGTGCAGCGTATTGCAATGTGAAGCATGGCGTTTGCATCGGCTGTCCGTCCGCTGGTTTGACTCGTGCAAAGCCAAAGTCAACTATTTTTATTGGTGCCACCTCGCTCTCATCAGCAAAAAGCAGGTTCTGTGTGGAAATATGGGGGAAAAAAGAGGTGCAAATATTTAACGTTTACTTTTTGCTTGATCTTGGTTCAACCATGGAGAGGTGGTGAAAGACTGATAACAAAGAGGGTTAGTGAACGCAAGTTCATCTTGGTGGAAAATCCGATGATCATGTCTGGATTACCAAATGTGTGGAGATCCAACATAACATGCAATGCCTTCCTGTAATCTCTTCTAATAATTCTAGTAATTTATATGTACTTGCTATATACGACTGACTACATCACCTGTTGAACAAAATATGCATAAAATCATCCAAATCATGGAAGGTGCCAGCACTGTGTGTTTGTTTGTGTTTGTTTGTGTTTGTGTTTGTTTGTGTTTTTGTTTGTTTGTTTGTGTTTGTTTGTTTGTGTTTGTTTGTTTGTGTTTTTGTGTTTGTTTGTGTTTGTGTTTGTTTGTGTTTTTGTTTGTTTGTTTGTGTTTGTTTGTTTGTGTTTGTTTTTTGTTTTTTGTTTGTTTGTGTTTTTGTGTTTGTTTGTGTGTTTGTGTTTGTGTTTGTTTGTTTGTTTGTGTGTGTGTGTGTGTGTGTGTGTGTGTGTGTGTGTGTCTGCAGATCGGTAAAATCCAAGCCAACATATTCCTTCATCCACATCATCACTGCTGAAAGAGCTGTACCTCAGGTTTCAGATCTCTGTGTACGACACCCTTGTCATGCATGTATGACGTAGCAGACACCATCCTGCGCATAATGTGACTGGCTTCGCTTTCGCTGAAGGACGATTTCTTTTTGATACGCTCCAGCAGTTCCCCACCCTTGAGCATCTCCATTACGATGTAAGTGTGCAACTAGGGTGTCAAAATACAGCGGGAGGTGAATGGCAAGCACTGCTGAACACCATCTCGAAATGATCAGCGAACCTACAGGCTTGACAGCATGCACCTTTGCACCGACTTCAAAGCTTAAGTTAAAAAAAACCGAATCTTTAACAACAAAATCTTCTTCTTTTCCTACAAAAGGATGCTTTCGTCTTGCTCACCAAATCTATTCATTCCAAAAAATATATATAATACCATCTCTGACAGTTCCTCCTTTCTACATTCCCTAAACTATCCAGAACTCCACCCCTCCTCCAGTGTCCTCAAACGTATTTTTGACTCGAAGGTCTCAAACTCATTTTGCAAAAAATGTTCGTTTCCCATGAATCGTACACTTTTCAAAATCCAATCTCACCCCTCCCCTCCAAATCCTCCCCGTCACCCGTCCCTTTCAAATCTCCCCCCTTGCCCCTTCCCTCCCCTCCCTCCTAAACTCCCCCCACACCCCTCCCCTCCGAGACTCTCCCTCGCTCCTCCCCTCCTAGACTCCCCTCTCACCCCTCCTCCTCAAAGCATCCTCCCTGCTTCTTCCCCCTTCCAACTTTCACCTTCATCTCCCCCAACCTTCTGCCTCGCTCTTCCCCCTCCTCAAATAACACCTCACTGTGCCTCACCCAATCTCCATCAAACCTCTTGTCCGCCCCATTCTTCCCGTTCTCCAAGCTATTCTGAAATCTCTGAAATCTCTGACACACCTTCAACAGCTCTCCCTACCTCTTCCTCCTCTTCCACATCTTACCCTATCCCTTCCCCCCCCTGTTCTGGACCCGATGCTCCCCCTTCCTCTTCATTAATGGTATGGACCTCAAACATCCGGGGCCTTCGCTCAAACTTGACTGACCTCTCCATACAGGTTGCTTCTGACAAACCAGATGTGATCTGCTTAACAGAAACTTTCCTCCTTCATGATGTCTCTGATGCCTTGGTATCTCTCCCAGGTTATGCCCTCCTCAGGTATGATAGACCTGAGCCTCGTCCTGGAGGTGGGGTTGCTATCTTTATAAAAAACTCTCTTCCTCACTCGCCCTCCACTGCCCTCTCTCCACCTCACCCCCAGGAATACCTTTGGCTACGGCTTCCCCTTCGCTCCCACCTTTTGTTCATATGTGTGTTGTACCGTCCACCAAACAGCGATGACTCCATCTACATCTCGCTGTCTGATAATATGGACCAACTTCTATCTACCCATCCCAACTCTCTCTTCCTCATATGTGGTGATTTCAATTGTCACCATGCCAGTTGGCTGGGTGTGGGTACCTCTCTCACCAGCCATGGCTCTTCAGCAAAGGACTTCTGCGACTCACTGGGACTGACACAATCTGTCAATTTCCCGACCCAGATCTCAGTCAACGGAGCATCTTCTCTTCTGGATTTGGTTATGACAAACTTCCCTGAAAATGTCTGCTGCTCTTCTTCTGCTCCAATCGGCTCATCTGATCATGTGCTAGTCAAAGTGGACATCTCTCTGACCATTCTCAGAGAGCCTCCTCAGCGTCGACGAGTCTGGCATTTCACTCAGGCCAACTGGCACGGTCTTCAAGCAGCCATCAATCATCTGGACTGGTCTCCCATCTCTACCGCCTCTGACATCAACTCATCCTGGGAATTCTTTCAAAGTAAATTGCTCTCTCTCATGCACAGATTTATCCCATCTCGTCTTCAGTTGTCATACCCTTCCTCCCGTCCATGGTACACGGAATCTTGTGGTGAGGCTGTTGCCCTGAAGCAACTTGCTTTCGTCTCCTGGAAAGCAAATCCAACGGAAGGAAATCTAATTTCCTTTCACAAAGCCCGAAACAAGTGTGTGTCCACCCTCAGGAGAGCCAGGAAACAATATCTCACCGTTCTCAAGACCGAACTCTCTTATCTGTCTCCCTCTTCCAAATCCTGGTGGCGTCTGGTCAAATCTGTTTCTGGTGTTTGTTCCCCCTCCATCCCCTCCCTCACCTCAAACGGCTGACTCCGCACGTGAAAAAGCTGAATGCCTCAACTCTGTGTTTGCCTCTAAATCTTGTGTCCCAAACCAATCCCTCTCTGTACCCACCGTACCCAGTCGTACCCAGCTGCTCCTGGAATCTGTGTCCTTTCCTCCTGACAAGGTGGAAAAGTTTCTGTCAACCCTCGACTCTGATTCTGCAACTGGTCCTGACGGCATCAGCCCACGGGTCCTAAAATCATGTTCTTCCGCTCTTTCACTCCCTCTCTCTGTTCTCTTCACCCTCTCTTTTGCTCAAGGTCATCTGCCATCTGCTTGGAAATCAGCCAACATCACCGCTTTGCACAAAAAAGGTAAAAAAAACAGATCCCAGCAACTACAGACCAATCAGCCTTCTCCCAATTATCAGCAAAGTCATGGAATCCATCATTGCTTCAGATATGAAATCTTTCCTCTTCTCCAATGGCTTGATCTCTGATCATCAATTTGGTTTCAGACCTGGTCACTCTACTCTGGACATGCTGCTTCTGCTTTCTCAACAATGGATGGAGGTCCTCAACGCCAAACAGGAAATTAGAGCTGTCTCCCTTGACATTTCACGTGCCTTCGATACGGTCTGGCACCCTGCTCTGCTCACCAAACTCTCCTCCTTTGGTATCCATGGAAATCTCCACGCATGGCTGGCGGACTTCCTCTCTGGTCGTTGTCAACATGTGGCCCTGAATGGGTTTCTCTCATCTCCTCTTCCTGTTCAGGCTGGAGTTCCCCAAGGTAGTGTTCTGGGCCCTGTGCTTTTTCTGGTCTTCATCAATGATGTCTCTGACTCTCTTGAAAATCCTCTCTATCTCTTTGCTGACGACTCTACTCTCTGTCACTCCATTCCTCATCCCTCAGATCGGCAGTCTGCAGCCTCCTCGCTCTCTGCAGACCTGGACAAAATCACAGACTGGGCAAACAAATGGAACATGTCTTTCAATCCTGATAAATCTCACACTCTTACGATGTCTCTCCGAAAAGACCGACTGGAAAACCCTCCCATCCACTTTCTGAATAATCCTCTCCAAGAAGTTCTGTCACTCAAGCTTTTGGGTCTCACTATTTGCCATGATCTTTCCTGGGAAAACCACATTTCAAATCTGGCCTCCAAAGCCAGTCGCCGACTGGGCATCCTCCGTCGTGCAAAGTCCTTCCTTGGCACACCTGAGGTCCTCACCACATACAAGGCTTTCATCCACAGCTCTATGGAATACTGCTCTCCCCTCTGGTCTGGTGCTCCTGCCTCACACCTAGCCCGTCTTCACGCTGTTGAAACCAAAGCGTTCAGAATCATTGGAATCTCCCGCAATGAAGCTAACTCCAAGGGCCTTTCACTCACTCACCGCAGGCAGTTTGGTGGTCTTTCCGTCTTCTACCGTCTCCTCTCTGGCCTTGCCCCCCCAGCCCTCTCTGGGCTCTGTCCCCCAAATATTCCTACAGGTCGCACAAGATCTGCCTGCAACCCTCTTATGGTTAAACTGCCAAAATCAAGACTTTCTGCTCACCTTCACTCCTTCATTCCTCTTTTCTCCCGCCTCTGGAACAAACTCCCTCACTCTCTTCAATCCCACTCCACCCTCCAGGTCTTTAAAACAGCTGTTCACCACCATCTCTTATCCTCCCCCATCCAAAACCTTGATCTTTCCTACCCCCGCTAATTTCGGTCCCCTTGTGTTTTATACCTCTCCCCCCCCCCCCCCCTCCCCCTCCCACGCCTCCTGCCCCCAAGCCCTCTCCCTCCCACACTTCTCCCTGCTCTCAAATGTTGTGGTTGTGTGCTTCCCCTTCTCTCCCCATCTTGTCTTCCGCTCCCTCTTTTTGTATATTTTGTTTGTCTGGTTTGTTTTGTTTGTTTGTTTGTGAAATAAATGTTAGCTCTTTCACGAGCCTCGATTCAGTATACCAAAAAAAAAAAAAAAAAAAAAAAAGTAGACAAAATATGGAAGATTTCAAATATTGTTAACGTACGTTTAATTAACACCACAATGTAAATCATTGACCAATATATTGCAAACCACAAGAATGATACACATCCGGATACCTGGTCGTGGAAAACCTCTCGAAGACCGACGATGTTAGGGTGAGCCTCGCAGAGCCTCAGAGCTGCAATTTCCCTTTGTGTGTTGACTTCCATACTGGCAGGTACAAGGTAAGAGTAAAAAAGGAAATGAAAGTCTATGCTTGCATTTTGTCGGTGTGCAGTCATCACAACAATGCTACCGTTTGTCAACAAGTCAACAGCCTTGAGGACCCACAGAGCAGGCAATGTCATTAAAAACATAAGAGAGCATCCAGTAAATTGGAAAAGACAGAATACCTGAAATATACAAAGATCTGATTAACCAGTTGTGGTAATGAAGAGGGAATAACTTCTTCGTTTGTTTGCAGCACAAGGCTACAGGGATGATGCAATGCCCTCTGCTGGTTAGGACAGGAATTTGCAATTTGTTCATGGTTCCAGCGATAGCTCGCCTACTGTTAGTGAAGGACACCATGGGATATTTAACGTACACCAACAAATGCCGGAAAATGTGATAAGATTGATAAATCAAATGGCAAATAGCATGTGGAAACAATGGCAAATGGGCAAATGGCATATCCGAGAGACGGCACACACATTGATAAATCACCCTGCCAATGAAACACCGGGATGACAGTGTATAGCTGGGTCAGGATTTAACGCCAGGCTAGACTGCTTAGAGGCGAGTGTGCTTACTTCAAAGCCATCCTGTCAACCCATGGGAATAATTGCAAGATCGCGTTTGGCCAAATGTGAACTCATTCTCAGACTTGTATTTCTCTTCTTCGAGAAGATTTCCACCTCTTCCTGCAATCCCTTTGCAATTGTAAAACCTATATTTCTCCACCGTTCTTTTTCACATTATGATGCAAACCCCACATTAGGTACATTGTTTGTATTGAGGAAAGAGGTCCTTTCATCATACTATAATTCACCAAATGTCTGTCTGTCTGTTCGAAGGTACCGCAAAAACGGCTCAACCGATCGCAAAGATATTTTCGGTGGGTAATCCTGGGATCTCCAAGAGTAAAATAGGCTACTTAGTTTTCCCAATTTCAGCTTTGGTCTCCAGCATTCTCAGGTTTGGACTCCCGCATAACATTCGCGTTCGCATAACGTTCATTGTGACGATGTTCTCATTGTGACGATATTCCTATAATTCACCAAATGTCCGTCTGTCTGTCTGTTCGAAGGTACCGTAAAAACTGCTGAACCGATCGCAAAGATATTTTGGGTGGATAATCCTGGGATCTCCAGGAATAAAATAGGCTATTTAGTTTTCCCAATTTCAGCTTTGGTCTCCAGTATTCTCAGGTTTGGACTCCCGCATAACATTCGTGTTCGCATAACGTTCATTGGGACGATGTTCTCATTGTGACGATGTATGTGTTCACGGTAGTGTTTGACGTGACGGTGTGAACGTAATTTCGTAATGTTTTTCGTTTCGCAATCCTTTAATGAACGTTTAATGTTTAATGAACGTTTAATGTTTAATGAACGTTTAATGCCCTTCGATGTCCGGGGCCGCATGCGCGCTACACTGGACGGGCCAGCGTGTACCTTGCCCTTCGCCGTCAGGCCCGGGTAAACCGCTGAGCCCCATCCGTGATGGGGACTGGGGCTTGAGACAGTGTCCTTCATTAAAAGTATAATAAACGCTGTCTCCATCGATCTTGCCAAGGCCGTAACAGCGTAACGTTTAATCTCTACATGAGAGAATTCCACATAGCTATTTGGGTGGTGAATACGCTAACAGATCGCTGTCTCCATCGATCTTGCCAAGGCCGTAACAGCTATCGGCTCAAAATCCTTTTAACTGTTGATTTGGTACAGTGACACGTATCGGGAATTTGGTACACGTATCGGGAGTACATACGACATAGCGATTGTAAACACTATTATCGATCACGATTCACGATCATGATCATCACGATCATAGTGTATCGATCACGATTTGCAACACGATGGAATAATATTGTCGCTATTATTATTCCATTGTTGATGGAATAATAATGTAATATTGTCTTTGATTAACATGAGACGGTCACGGAAGCCGATCGCGAAGGCCTTAACCCCTGAGGCGAAAACTCAATGGCGGACTCCGGAATCAAAAAGCTACACCAAAGCGCGCGGGATGGAGGGAGACGCGAGAGCCCTGCAGCCGTACCTATTAAATCAATCACACGGAAACTGCGTTCAGGTATGTACAGCAAAATAATACAAGGATTTATTTACAATAAGAATCGGGACAGGGAAACGCGACGATAAACCTAATTCCTAATTGGGACGTCCCCACACACACACAGACCTCAAATACAAACGAGGGATACGAATCACCAAAAGAAAAACGTTCGTTATGTTTGGGGGAAATGGGTAATGTAGTGAGCAGTCTTATCTGGTCTTGTCGTCTTGCAGTGTAACACGGCCCTGCTCGGCCCCGCTCGCGCGCCACCAGGCCCCGCTCCAAGCCTCCCGCCACTCACGAGGTCCGTGCACCAAGCTCCAAAGCACCGAGCACCGCTCCAAGCACCACGAGGTCCCACAGCAGGAAAAGCACCGCGCGTCCAACGCAGGCTAGCGGCTCCAAGCGATGTCGATCTTCACACACGATCGGCCTGCCACGTCCCAGTCAGCTCTCCCGAAGCAAACGTGCAAGAAGCAAGCGAACTCACTCGGGCTATGACTCAACTCAACTCGGGCTGCGCAAGACGAAGAAGAGACGAGAATGGCGTTCGGCGCTGGATGTGCTCTCTCCCGAACTCTCCTTCGGCGCGCCCTTAAATAACCTTTTCGGTGACGTCAGCCTTGGCGCGCTACCAACCAGCGACTTCCACCGAACCTTCCAGCTTTGCGCCTCTCGCACTCGTTGGCTGGAGGTTCGCACCCAGCGCGCCGACCAATCACAGGACCGTAGCTTGGTGATAGCACGTAGCGTGTAGCGTGGTGATAGCTCGTAGGTGCAGCTGGTGATAGCGCGTGGCACTCGATGTGGTTAGGCCTATCGGAGGTGTAATTGGCGGCGGCCATCATCGGCGGTGCCCCGGCCTGGTTTCCTTGCCTGTTCGTCTTTCAAAGTCAGTCAGGGAAGGGAGTCATTTAATGTTGCATTAAGGAGATCCTAACTAAGTGTCTACAGGTGTGCATTGCCATACGGGACAAAGGTTTGGCTGACCAGGTGAGACATACAGGGGCTTTATTCTTTAATCCCTACGCTACTTATCACTCGAACATCCTGGTATGCTCACAGGTATACTCTTAACCGACAAAACGCCTGCACATGAAAATTACAAGGTAGATTCCTTACCGCGACAGACGAAGTACGTTACCTACACAGCTCTATCTGGCTCTACATATCACTACCCCACCCGACATAACAATATTTACCGATATGAACAGTGATGTGGCTTTTATTGAAATTCTAAAGATACTGTTTAGATTTTGATGATTTGCGTGTGATATGATTCAACGGATGTTCATATGAATCGTTTAAAATAAAAAAAAACCTTCAATTTCTGATATTTTGCCTTTTCATTTGGGCCTCCCAATTGGAGCCCCGCCCATAGCGCGGGTACCGTTGCTAGTCCAACCAATTCAATTAGTCGCATGGATAAAGGAATTCTCAGGTCTGACACTGTGGTGAAATATGATGTAATGTCTCGAGCTGGAAGAGAAGGTTCGGTCAGAGGGCCGACCTTGAGGGAGCTGATATAAGACCGGACTGTTCGACGCTCGGTCTCGTGGCATTATTTTACCTTATTGTCAAGAGACAATCGGTATTAACAGGTACGTAATTGCTTGCTTGCGGGGGGGGGGGGGGGGGGTTTGGAGGAGATGTTTGTTTGAGTGCTTCCTTTGTAGTGCTAATGATTGTGCTTTATTTTGTGTTGGAGGATGAGTGGAGTTATAGTTCAATAAAACCTCATTACTTGAAAGCGGTCTGAGTTTTGATTTACAACAGACACTTTATTACAAAGCATGTTCAGCTGCAACAATGCATGATCCAATCACCCAGCTGTAATACACCCCTTGAGGGTAAGGGGGAGGAGGAGGTGAGTGATGGAGGATAGGAAGAGAGGTGCTGGGGTTGGAAGTATCGGTTTTGGGGAGAAGTGTTTATGGCCAATTCACACATCGAGAAGTACGTCACCTTCATCATTTTTCAGGTAACAATTTCAGGAGACAATGAAAATCGTTTCCTGCAATCAATCAATGCAGATAGACCGAAGGTCTTTCAGGGTTCCACTGACTCGCTTCAACTCTCAGCAACCTCATTTACATCCTTCATCCTCGGGCACTACAACTACAGGGGTTCAAATATCATATTCTGTAATTCACGCCCCGACATATGTCTTATGGTCACATTCCTTCCTAATCCTCCAAGCTTCAACACCATCTGCATCCATTAAGACGAGCCATGTGTTCCTGTTTACAGAATGTGGATTTAATGCTTATCTTTAATTATTTAATTTTGAAACAATAAACTTTAACAAATGCTTGAACTGTTCAAGTTCAACATAAATATGTTGCTGAATCAGTTTCATGCAGAACATCGATTAACATGTCAACATCAATCTCGGCCACTGGGATCATATTTAGTCCATCGGTTCCTCGATGGTTCGGGAATGGTTGACATAGACTAGGGATTTCGTCCAGATCCTGATACGATCATTTTAAAGTGATTCGTCACCGTTGAGAGATAGAACCAAAGACGATATGCAACACGATATCTCAAAAGGTTGTTCATGGATTCGGAAGAAACATGCCGGACAGGTTCGGCAGGTGACAAGAGCAAGCCGATTAGATTTTGGTTCAAGTCTGGATCCAGATCCGACCTATCAGTGAGATACAAAACATAAACTGTTCAGCCTGGAGGAGGTATGCGCTCTAAGAGTGCCGTTCTTGTTATTGATGTTTTACATGGTCAACAAATTGGTCAAGAAAAAAAAAAGATGATGTCATCGGTCACGGGGTTCGGCCGCCATATTTGTTTTACACAGAAGCCTTAAAAACCACTAAAAACACGTCCTGGCGAGGGTCTGCAATCTCTGATTGCTCTTTCTTGTTTCTTCTATGGCATAGTGTTTGTGCATACATGTGCATACATTTAAGGCTAACCCCCGCTCTAGCAGGGAACATGGCCTTAAAATGCATGTTGTTGTTGTTGTTGTTGTTGTTGTACATGGTCAACAAAATAATGAATGTTGGCACGCACCGTCTGCTCACAATCTTCACTGCATACTCCTCGTCAGTCTTCTTATGTCGGCAACGACGGCAAATAGAGAAACTTCCTTCACCAAGTGGGGCCTCTTTCATTTCCATTTCATAGTGCTGGTAAAAAGCAGAGTCCTGTCGAGGTACGTGGAGGAAAGAAAACAAAGTGGAGGCAGGAATAATCAAAACAGGAATGACTAAGGGTTACATTTGAGAGGATCGGAAGCAGAAATAGAACAAGTGAATCCTCTTGGATTGCGCTGAGGTTCGGGCATGGAATTTCGAGCCTCGATCATGGTTCGAGCCTCGATCTTGTATACAAAAATAATAATAATAATAAGAAGAAGAAGAACCTTGGGCCGAATCTCGCGCTTCACCAGTGCGCGTGCGCGAATTTACGTCACGTCGGCAGCGAGAAGGGGTTCCCCAACACGAACCAATCAGGAACTGCCACGTCACACTTATATGATCTCAGAATTCCTGTGACAGGAATTCGCGTTACACTGGCTGGAAGTCATTCGCTAGAGGCGCTTCCTCAGCGCTAATAATTGTCCGGAGTCTGCTAACGAGATGATCAGAGATGATACTTCGTTATCTGGGTCGCCAGTCCATAGTCCGCAAGGAAACCTACCTTAGTCACGGCTTATGCACGCGCTCCAACAACGGAAGAGAATAAGTCCGTAGCAAAGGAATGGCAAAAACAAAGAGTAGAATCAGGTGGATTGTTGAGAAGATTGCCTGGGTTCATTGACCACGTATCATGGTTTACACCCACCTTCGTCATGGCACTGCGAGCAATGGTGGCACTCCCGGGTTGATCACCACCGAAATGTAACTCGAGGGGGTCCATCGTGATTGCGTTACGCTTGAACAGAATAGATGGAGCAATAAATGAATACCCCTAAAAAAGAAAAGAAAAACGCACATAAACAGAAGCACATTATGAGGAACTTGTATATTTTACAAATTATTGCGAACCGATTTCCTTGTTAAATTGAACACCGATGTTAAATCCGCATAACAAACATGGAAGTACATTGCTTAAAGCAATGAATTCAATGCACATTGGGACAAAGTACTTCACGAGACTGCAAAATGCTTTTACACTTGAAAAAAAACAAAAAAACACACACACACACACACACACACACACACACACACACAGAGACAAAGAGACAGACAAAGAGACAGACAAAGAGACAGACAGACAATACAGTAACGTGCAATTAGGAGGTTTGGGTTGGATCAGAAAGGATTCATACAGAGGTAGAAAAGATCGAGTGTGGATTGGGGGGAAGGGAAGGAGGTGGGAAGATGGCGCACCACCTGTAATGCCCGTTTGAAGCTTTGCAGAGAATGGTGGAGATTCAACCATCTCAGGAAGGTAGCTCCACAGATGGGAGAAAAAAAGGAAGAGTGGAGCCGAGATTGTGGGAGTTCAGGACATTACTGGAATAACATGTGCATCCTCCTGGAATATTTGAGGAGAAGCAGGAAAGTATAGAGGGGTTATCAACACACCTGCGAGGAGAGCAACATACCTTGTGCTTCGTTCTTATCACGGGAGATTCCAACGGTTAAATGTTTAACAGATTCCGAGCCCCTTAGAAGTGTAATGTAGAAGGGGGAACATACTAAATACCGAGGTATCCTTCATGCTCAGGTGAGCTGGCTACTCGACAGTGATTCGGTTCATTTGTCGGAAATCCTGCAGGGGGCGCAATGTATGTGACGATGTACCTGGGAAATATGAAATGATATGAAAATGCTCTTAAATAATTCTCAATGAATTGCGTTCCCTTTGCCAACATTGATCTTTGTCAAGTGATTTAATACTTCCAAGAACCTGTATCAATATACAGCATTAGAGGGCATCGCATTGGGTCCGATGAACACCAAAACACCTGGCCACAACATTTTGTGGCATTCCTATCTCAAGATGCCAATAGCAGGTAGAGGCTCATTTTCGGAAAGACGTGGCATCACGTTTATGACGATTAGACGTCAATGAAAATGTTTTTCACCGCTGAGACGGTTCACCAAATGTGCTGCGTTGCAATTTGCTCAGCACCAGGTGTACCACTGTCACGTGACACGGTACATGTGCATGGCAATTTGTGTGTGCAGTGCACAGTATGCACGTGCGAATTCCGGATATTCACGGGTAAACTGGGGAACCTGTCAGAGAACATTTTGGCTGAACATTACATTGTTAGCGTTACATGTCCATTACATGTCAGTATCATTCTGTGTATTTTTATGATACACAGAAACTCTCTGTTTACAAAACTTTTATAAATAAAGGTTTGCTGACCATTGTGGGAAGCAAAGGTGTGCTCTAGCAATCTAGCTGACCATTGTGGGAAGCAAAGGTGTGCTCTAGCAATCTAGATGACAATTGTGGGAAGCAAAGGTGTGCTCTAGCAATCTCGCTGACCATTGTGGGAAGCAAAGGTGTGCTCTAGCAATCTAGCTGACCATTGTGGGAAGCAAAGGTGTGCTCTAGCAATCTAGATGACAATTGTGGGAAGCAAAGGTGTGCTCTAGCAATCTCGCTGACCATTGTGGGAAGCAAAGGTGTGCTCTATCAATCTAGCTGACCATTGTGGGAAGGAAAGGTGTGCTCTAGCAATCTAGCTGACCATTGTGGGAAGCAACCGTGTGCTCTAGCAATCTAGCTGACCGTTGTGGGAAGGAAAGGTGTGCTCTAGCAATCTAGCTGACCATTGTGGGAAGGAAAGGTGTGCTCTAGCAATCTAGCTGACCATTGTGGGAAGCAAAGGTGTGCTCTATCAATCTGGCTGACCATCGTGGGAAGCAAAGGTGTGCTCTAGCAATCTGGCTGACCATCGTGGGAAGCAACCGTGTGCTCTAGCAATCTAGCTGACCGTTGTGGCAAGGAAAGGTGTGCTCTAGCAATCTAGCTGACCGTTGTGGGAAGAAAAGGTGTGCTCTATCAATCTAGCTGAGCATTGTGGGAAGCAAAGGTGTGCTCTATCAATCTGGCTGACCATCGTGGGAAGCAAAGGTGTGCTCTAGCAATCTGGCTGACCATCGTGGGAAGCAACCGTGTGCTCTGGCAGTCTAGATGACAATTGTGCGAAGGAAAGGTGTGCTCTAGCAGTCTAGTTGACCATCGTGGGAAGCAAAGGTGTGCCGTCGCAGTCTAGCTGATCATTGTGGGAAGCAAAGGTGTGTTCCAGCAGTCTAGCTGACCATTGTGGGTACACAGACTTGGTACAAACAACACACACAAACAACACACACAAACACACACACACACACACACACACACACACACACACACACACACACACACACACACACACACACACACACACACACACACACACACACGTTTCCAAACCCCTGTACCAATTCCCCATCAATTTGCTGTGCCACATTATGTTGTGAAGCTGCTCGATAACCTTTGTTGACTTTCTCTCCTCGGCAATGGTTATAGTTTTATCACGATTCCCAACAGTACCAGGTTCACACATTCTTCTTATAGTCTTCCGCACAGCTCTTGATGAAACATGGTGTTCGGCTGCAATCTGCCCATGGAGTCACCTCTACGAGCTAACACTTCCCAGGAACTATAGTATTCATCACAGTGTGGCAGACACAAAAGCCCACTGGCGTGGTGACATCATTCCACGCACCAAGTGGGCGGTGGCCACGCCCGAGGGGTAGGCGTGGCCTCATGATATACACCGGGCGACCAGCCCGGAGGAGTTCAGTGTTACAGTGTAGTCTTACAATAAAGACGTTTATATGTTACCGCTTGTCCGCTTCCTCCTTGCTCACAAGCAGCGCGCGTAACGCCGCGCTTTACTGGTGACCCTCGACGTTGGATCTGCCGGAGCGATCCTTCCACACGCGACGCCATCGCCATGGCCGCCTTCGTCAAACTTCCGGAATTTTGGGAGGCTCAGGCCGAAGTCTGGTTCGTCCAGGCCGAAGCCCAATTTCAGCTTCGGCACCTCACCGGCGATGACACGCACTACTGCCACGTCGTCGCCTCCCTCGGGCCCGGCACGGCCGCTCGAGTTGTGTCCGTCCTTCGCCACCCACCGGACGGCCACAAGTACGAGGCACTCAAGCGGCTACTCCTAGCCACGTTCAGCCTCACGGACGACGCACGGGCCGACCGCCTCCTGGATCTCCCCGAGCTCGGTGAGACGCGCCCGTCGGTCCGAATGGACCATATGCTGTCACTGTTGGGCGACGAAGCCCCCGGTTCGCTATTCCGGGCGCTTTTCCGTCGCCAACTTCCAGCGCAGGTTCGCCTCGCGTTGGCCGGGACCGGGCTAACGGAACCCCGAGCATTGGCGGCCGAGGCGGACAAGTACTTCGCCGCTTCGGACACGCGGGCGAGCGTTGGCGTGGCCGTCACGGCCTTCGACGCTGATGTTCCACAGCATCATCTTCTACAGCACGCTGAAGTTCAGCAGCATGCTGATACGCACCTCGTGAACGCCGCCACGCCCCGCCCACCGCCGCGGCGAAAACCGCCACCGCGGGGAAACCCGTCGACTCCACCGGCCTGGCGGAGCCAGCCGCGCTCCTCCAGCTCCACCACCTGGTGCTGGTTCCACGCCAAGTTCGGCCACGAAGCTCGGCGGTGTCATCCGCCGTGCTCCTTCAACGGGTCGGGAAATGCCCGGGCCGGCGCTCAATTGTGGCGATGAGCGCCGGCCGTTTGAGCAGCCTGCTGTTCATAACGGACACCTTCTCCGGGCGCCGTTACCTGTGCGACACGGGAGCGCAGGTGAGTGTCATTCCCGCCGGCACGTCAGACAAGCACGCCGCGGGTGGGGGCCCCGCGCTGCTTGCCGCGAACGGGACGCCCATCCGTACGTACGGAAATCGCTGCCTCTCTCTGCGGTTTGGAGGGCAGGTTTTCCGATGGACGTTCGTCACCGCCGACGTGCCCATGGCACTGCTTGGCGCGGACTTCCTGTGCGCTAATGGGCTCCTGGTCGACGTCAAGCGCAGACGGCTTGTCCAGGCCGAGACGTTCAGCTCGCTCGCGTGTGCGTTGCCCAGCTCAACGAGCG
Organism: Myxine glutinosa; assembly: GCF_964187855.1. NCBI lineage: Eukaryota > Metazoa > Chordata > Myxini > Myxiniformes > Myxinidae > Myxine > Myxine glutinosa. The sequence continues at coordinate 166,572 of NW_027616764.1, forward strand.
GCTTGCCAAGCGGCTTGCCGAACGATTCGGTTCCGGCCACGTTGGTCTGTACGCTTCCGGCAGCGGACGCATTCACCCGCCTCCTCGCCGGCTTCCCGGCCCTCACGCGGCCCACCTTCTCGGCGGGGGCCGTCAAGCACGGGGTGGCCCATCACATCCCCACCGTCGGGCCACCGGTCTACGCCCGGGCACGCCGCCTCGAGCCGACGAAGCTGGCGGTGGCAAAAGCGGCGTTCGCTACCCTGGAGCGACTCGGCATCGTTCGGCGCTCAGAGAGCGCTTGGGCATCGCCGCTGCACATCGTGCCGAAGCCCGGCGGGGGATGGCGACCGTGCGGGGACTATCGCCGTCTCAATGACGCCACGACTCCCGACCGCTACCCCGTCCCCCACATTCAGGACTTTTCCGCCCGTTTGGCGGGCAGGTCCTTCTTCTCGAAGGTGGACCTCATACGCGGCTACCATCAGGTCCCCGTCAGGCCGGAGGACGTCCCGAAGACGGCGGTCATCACGCCATTCGGACTCTTCGAGTTCCTGCGCATGCCCTTCGGTCTGAAGAATGCGGCTCAGGCGTTCCAGCGACTGATGGACAGCGTCCTGCGCGACTTGGATTTTGTCTACGTCTACCTGGACGATATCCTCGTCGCCAGCGCGTCCCGCGAAGAGCACCTACGCCACCTCTGCACGCTCTTCGAACGCCTGGGCCAGCATGGCCTGATTGTGAACCCCGCAAAGTGCCGGTTCGGCGCCGCCACAATCGATTTTCTGGGGCACCGTGTCACCAGGCACGGCGCCGTCCCCCTGCCGGCCAAGGTGGAGGCGGTGAAGGGGTTTCCGCGCCCCCGCACGATCAGAGGGCTGCAGGAGTTCCTGGGCATGGTGAACTTTTACCATCGGTTCCTGCCCCGTATCGCCCAGCTCCTGCGCCCCCTGCACGAAGCTCTCCGAGGTAAGCCGGGCAAAGGCGACGTTACCTGGACCGAGCAGATGGACACGGCGTTCACGGGCGCGAAGCTCGCCTTGGCTAACGCCACCATGCTCGCGCACCCGGCGCCCGATGCACCGATCGCCCTCACCACCGATGCCTCGGACTACGCGGTGGGTGCGGTGCACGAGCAATGGGTGCGTGGAGCTTGGCAACCGCTGGCGTTCTTTAGCCGGCAGCTTCGCCCGCCCGAACGCCGTTACAGTACCTTCGACCGCGAGTTGCTCGGACTTCACTTGGCGGTCAGGCACTTCCGCCATCTGCTCGAGGGCCGGGCGTTCACTGCCTTCGTCGACCACAAGCCGCTGATCTTCGCGATGGGCAAGGTCACCGAGCCGTGGTCGGCCCGGCAGCAGCGTCACCTCTCGGCCGTGTCCGAGTACACGACGGACATCCAGCACGTCGCGGGGAAGGACAACCCGGTGGCGGATTGCCTTTCCCGGGCCGTCGCCCACGCAGTCCACCTCGGCATCGACTATGCCCGGATGGCAGCGGACCAGGCCGCTGACCCCGACGTCCAGGCCTTGCGGACCGCCGTCACGGGCCTCCGCGTCACCGAGGTGCCGTTCGACGGCGCGGGCGCGGCCCTCTTGTGCGACGTCTCCCTCGGGCGTCCTCGCCCCATTGTGCCCGCGGGCTGGCAGCGCCAGGTGTTTGACGCCATCCACGGCCTGTCCCACCCGGGCGCGAGGGCCTCCCAAAGGCTGATCGCCGACAAGTTCGTCTGGCATGGCCTCCGGAAGGCCGTCCGCGGCTGGGCCAGGACGTGCCTCGCATGCCAGCGCGCCAAGGTGCACCAGCACACCCAGGCCCCGTTGGCCCCGTTCACGGTGCCGGAACGCCGGTTTGACCACGTCCACGTGGACCTGGTGGGACCTCTGCCCCCCTCGCGGGGTTTCACCTACGTCCTCACCATGGTGGACCGCACCACCCGGTGGCCGGAGGCCGTGCCCTTGGCGTCGACAACGGCGGCCGATGTCGCGCAGGCTTTCATCGCCACCTGGGTCGCCCGGTTCGGCGCCCCCTCAGACATCTCATCCGACCGCGGCCCCCAGTTCACCTCGGAGCTCTGGGGGGCGGTTGCGCAGGGGCTCGGGGTCCGGCTGCACCGAACCACGGCCTACCACCCCCAGGCTAACGGCCTGTGTGAGCGATTTCACCGCTCATTGAAGGCCGCGCTCCGGGCCACCCTCCGCGACGGCGGCTGGGTCGACAGGCTCCCCTGGGTCCTGCTGGGCCTCCGGACGGCGCCCAAGGAGGACCTGCGCGCATCCGCGGCGGAGTTGGTCTTCGGGCAACCGCTGCGGGTGCCGGGCGAGTTCCTCCCCGACTCCACGGCACCATGGTCCGCGGCACAGCAGCGCTCCGCTCTGCAAGAGACCGCCCAGAGGTTCGCCCCGGTGCCAACGGCATGCCACGGGCACCCACCGACGCACGTCGCCCCAGAGCTTCGCACGGCGGAGTACGTCTTCGTCCGCCACGATGCCCATCGGACACCACTGCGGCCCCCATACGACGGGCCTTTCCGCGTGCTGGAGACCGGGGCGAAGCACTTCACCCTGGACATCGGCGGTACTCCTGACCGCGTTTCGGTAGACCGCCTCAAGCCGGCCCACCTCGATGTGGACCATCCACCGCCAGTGGCCCGACCCCCACATCGGGGCCGCCCTCCTGCGGGCGGACCCCCGGCACCGCCCAGCCCCGCCGCCACGGCGCCCCCCGGTCCTGCACCCATCCCAGGGGCAGCCAGGGGCATCCCACCTGGTATCCCTGCACCCCGGACGCCGCCGATCGCCAGGGGGCGCTTCGGCCGGGTCATTCGTCTGCCCCGCAAACTGGCCCTCCAGGTGCGCGGGAATTCTGGGGGGGCGCGTGTGGCGGACACAAAAGCCCACTGGCGTGGTGACATCATTCCACGCACCAAGTGGGCGGTGGCCACGCCCGAGGGGTAGGCGTGGCCTCATGATATACACCGGGCGACCAGCCCGGAGGAGTTCAGTGTTACAGTGTAGTCTTACAATAAAGACGTTTATATGTTACCGCTTGTCCGCTTCCTCCTTGCTCACAAGCAGCGCGCGTAACGCCGCGCTTTAACAGCACAAATATGTCATCAAAGATACTTTATAGTCCTTCTGCCAGTCTGATACTTTGATTGTTTGCATGACAAACCAATCACTGCATACTTGATGATCACATTACTGTATTATGGAGAATTTCATTTTCACTTATATGATGCGATGCTATCAGGTGAAATTTGCATTTTATACCAACTTTTCTGTTTCCATAATTATTTCCAATGAGCGGAGACTACCTGTCACTTCGCTGTCAGTCAAATAAGTCGCTGACAGTTACAGTTACAGTTAAACTTCGCTGACAGTTAAACTGCCGAAATCTCGGCTCTCTGCTCACCTTCACTCTTTCATTCCTCTTTTCTCCCGCCTCTGGAACAAACTCCCACACTCCCTTCAATCCCACTCCTCCCTCCAGGTCTTTAAAACAGCTGTTCTCCACCATGTCTTATCTTCCCCCATCCAAAACCTTGATCTTTTCTACCCCCGCTAATTCACCCCAGATCCACCTTGTTTGAAATTCCAACTTCTTTCCTGGAAGTCCTGGCAGTGTCCATATGTTTTATACCTCTCCCACCCCCCCCCCCCCCCCCTTCCCATGCCCCTCCCCCAATGCCCTCTCCCTCTCACAGATCTCTCGATGTCTCCATGTCTCTCGGTCCCTGCTCTCAAAATAATGTTGTGTTTATGTCCTTCCTCCTCTCTCCCCATCTTGTCTACCGCTCCCGATGTTATATGTTTTATGTGTCGGTTTGTCTTTCTGTGTGATTAATGTTCGCTCTTTCACGAGCCTCGATCTTGTATACAAAAAAAAAAAAAAAAAAAAAAGTCGCCCTGTTTGCCAAAACCACTCCCCTTAGCCCCTCCCGTCCTCACATCTCTCTCCCCGAGCTTTTCCCCTTGTTCCTCCCGATATTCATTCCAGCTAGAAATGTCTCACACACGATGAAAGGGTTTGACAAACCCCACTGTTTTTGGGGGGTTTCGGAGGGTGGGTGGGGGCAGGGAAAAGGGCAGGACAAATTTACACGTGCGAAGAGTGCATTAACCTCAGCGTTGCTCAGGTAAAAAGGAAAATGTAAAAGCCTTTGCGTCCACCACTAGGTGGAGCTACAAGGTACATATTTACATGGAGAATTTATTTACCTCTTCCCCTCCCCCCCCCCCCGCTGCCCCCCCCGCCCCCACATAGCGTATGCTACCCCCCACAAAAGGTTGTATTTACACCCCGAGTTTGGAGTTCGTAACTTAAAAGATGTGGCCGTGCATAAGGAACAAAGCCAGAGAGAGAGAGAGACACACACAGAGAGAGAGAGAGACACACACACAGAGAGAGAGAGAGACACACACAGAGAGAGAGAGAGAGACACACACAGAGAGAGAGAGAGAGACACACACAGAGAGAGAGAGAGAGACACACACAGAGAGAGAGAGAGAGACACACACAGAGAGAGAGAGAGAGAGAGACACACACAGAGAGAGAGAGAGACACACACACAGAGAGAGAGAGAGAGACACACACACAGAGAGAGAGAGAGAGACACACACACAGAGAGAGAGAGAGAGACACACACACAGAGAGAGAGAGAGAGAGAGAGAGAGAGAGAGAGAGAGAGAGAGAGAGAGAGAGAGACACACACACAGAGAGAGAGAGAGAGAGAGTTTTGCCTTTTTGGAGCTCATTGAAGGTTCAAATGAATAAAGCCTTTAGTCTGTGCATGTACAAAGAAGGAGAGCCACTCAACACTGGTGCCTTGCCTTGAAAACCGTGGAGTTCTGAGGGAGGGCCGCAGGTGAATAAGTGGGATCCATGTCCGTAAACTCTCCAGAGAAATTGCTGACGTCCAGCTCGTCCCGAATGACGGGCTTAAAAGGAGCTGGAACCTGCTTGCAAGCCAACGCTTCCCAATCTAAGCCCTGTAGGTGTGATGGATCGCAGCAAACATGATCGGAAGTTTAATATAAACATGCTAATTAACAAACAGCTTCGTTTACTTTGCATGAAACGCAACTGGAAAATCCTAAAAGTTTCACAAGTTTACACACACCAACCATCCACCCACCTACCCAGAACACTGTTATTGTTATTATTGGCAAAGTTATTGGCAATGAGCGACCCCAAAAAATCGAATATGTTGAATAATAATAATGTTTATTCAAGCCCATCTGAACGCACGGTACGTCAGAACACATGGTAATCAAGCATTACGTTACGTAATTGAGCATTACATTATGCAAATTTTTTTTTTTTAAATAGCTTTACTTAATTTTTGAACAGCCGCATATTGTGGTTAGTTATGCAATCCCTGACCGTGTGATGAATCAGCTCGTTCTGCGAAAATCAAGGGGAGGGTGACATGGATAAAAGACATCGAGTTAATTTTATAATAACGCATTAAATGTGTGTTTCCCAATCATGCTGTTCATCTTTTACGAGTGAGATAAATGCGCGTTTTTCAATCGGCCAGTTACTGGATTTTGTCACAGGTGCGGTCATTCTTGTTTTGGTATGTTCCCATCTGATTAAACTCAATAGTATATTTTAAAGTGGGTGAAAGCAGAAATATAGCAACTGCTAGAAAAATGCTGTGGCTGACTAGACTGTCAAGGCCTATAAACACATTACACATGGAGGAGAGAACATCTGGTGAAAGGGCACATTTTCATGATTTTTCAATATACGTGCAGAGACCCTTTATGGTTATAAGGATACTGACCCCTTATACCAGTATAAATGTCATAGCAAGTGCCCTGGTCACCACACAATCTGGATTTGGAATTAGAGCAGCTTGAAGAAAGCCTGTTGCATACAGACACAATCTTCACTCAGACAAACAGCATAATTGTGTTCGGCAAGTACTGGCTGCGCCAATTGAGAGCACCCTTGTGATCAGAGAAACCTCGAACATGAAAGACCCTCAATACAATGATCACATAGGTGGGTCATCACACACTACATTCACACATAGGTAGGAACGTGCTCTCCACCTGACATTTGCAATGAGATACCTGGAAGAAGGCATGCTTTTTTATTTCATCCATGCCATCATGTCCAGAACCCAAACGTTTCTTTGGGTCCTTCACGATCAGCCTTTCCATTAGGTCACGTGCAGTCGTGCTGATCTCAGGAGGGAACGGGGGATTGCTCCGCAAAATTCTTCTACAGGAACAATACAAGGTCAGACGATAGGCTTTATTCCTGGTTTGCGGTATAAATGTATCCTTACTGTCAAAATAGCTTAGCAATGAGAACGAATGGTCAGAGATGGATCTCATATCGGACAAAGTCAAAATTGTGTTGGAAAAAATGTCAGAGTGTAGTTGTTGTGCAGGCAGCAGATCCTACATCATGGATGGTTCATGATCCTACATCACACAGTCAGATGTTCATACTTCATGTGTGAACAACAATCTTCAGCTATGAATATCAACAATAACTGCACCAATGTTATTCAACATCCAGTTTCAAACACTCGCGTGTGACTCCTGTCTTTATCGGTTGTGCATTCCCATAATTACTGTATTTCCAATCCTGTAGATCATTGTTTTTGAATTTTGTTAAAGTGTAAGGAGTGTGCAAGACTACGCAATTTATGATAATACTGTACTGTCTGTAGCCGATGAACACCAGCCTTGGACGGTCTTTAATTCCGAGGTGACTGCACGAAAATGGCGGGTGTTTTTGGCACGCGCGGTTCTGAAGGAAACGGAGTGCTTACCTGGACAAAGCACACTGGTTTAATCCGGGACCAACAATGAATAAACGAACAAAACAAATGAAAAATGCAACAATAAAGATTTAATAAAAATAAAACACAGAATAAAAATGAAAGGTGAGGTAAACTAAAATTCTCTACTTTGAGGTACCTCACACATACAGACTCAAATACAGACAAAGGGGAACAAATAATAAAATAAAATGAAATTCCTTTAGCTGGTCGGCACTCAGCTTTGGCGTCCCAAAGAGCACTTTGGTGAGCTTGGCGGCCAATGAAACTGGTGAGGTCGGTTGACGAAAAGACCGCGCATGGAAGCGCCCCAAAATGTCTCCCTCTCAATTCCTGGCCAGAAAGCACAATGCGGTCCCCAGCTTCCCCCAAGGAGCACCACAGACAAACAACACTTCCTCCTCTAACTTTGCAACAGTTCCCACAAAAGCTCCAAATGCTCTCCTCACAAGCACACACCTCACAAGCGCACACACAAGCGCACGCACACAGCCCGAATCGACCAAACTACCCGAGAGAGAAGCGCGACTCTTTGTCCAACCATCGTTTCTCACTAGAACCTTCTGCATGACGTCACCTGGACCAATGGCCGAGTTCCACCGAATCACCCCATATCTCCTTGACCAATCACAAAACTCGGGGTGTGGCCTACTGGCTTTGCTCTTCCACACCCCTCGTACCACTCTGCGGATGTGGCCTTTTTCCATATTAGGTTGGTGGGGTGGGGTTTACTTGCCGAACGGCTCTGCCTTGCTTACAGGGAACGGTTGTTGTTTAAACGTAGGCTTTTATGGCCGGCCTTGTTGTAGTTGTAAAACCGGAGGGAAAAGCCACAGGGGGCAATCACATACTGGGGAAAAACTAACCTTAATCCCTAACGAGGTACCTCCGCCACCAAAGGTGGGTGGAGGTTATGTTTTCACCCCTGTCTGTCTGTCTGTTTGTTTGTGAACAAAATATCTCAGAAAGTTGTGCACGGATTCAGACGAAAATTGGCAGAGATGTAGCGTATGTGACAAGGACGAAACAATTCGATTTTGGTGAAGATCCGGATTCAGCTACTATAATTTTTTAAGTGATTCTTCACCATTGGGAGATAGGGCGAAAAACGATACGTAGCAGGATATCTCATAAAGTTGTGGACGGATTTGGACGAAACTTGGTGGACCGGTTGGGTGTCTGACAAGGACGAATCAATTCGATTTTGGTGAAGATCTGAATATGGATTCGGACATGAGAATTATTTACTTTTTAAAGTGATTCTTCACCATTGAGAGATGGGGCCAAAAACGATACATAGCAGGATATCTCAAAACGTTATGGACGGATTTGGACGAAACTTGGTGGACAGGTTGTGTGTGAGACAAGAAAGAATCTATTCAATTTTGGTGAAGATCTGGATCCGGATCAGGCTAGTGGAATTTTAAAAGTGATTCTTCAACATAAATGATATGGCCAACCAGGCAGAGGTTTGCTCTCTACTGAGTGCCGTTCTGAGTTAACACAACTTCACCCCCCCCCCCCCCATATCAAGACACAAACAAACTTAAGCTCCAGTTTCCCTACTTAAATACATCGAAATATCTCCTACTCGTCCAAGGTGCATGCTATAATTATACATTCCTATCTTTACTATGGGATTCCATCATCTACCCTCACAAACGTAACAATATATTAATGGCAATTCCTGCAGAATTTGTGCATTAAAGACCAAATAAACCTTTTGATGAGGCAACCTCTGCTGTCTGAAACAAAGTATTCCGTATTTGGGAATTCAATTGAACATTGAATACCACTAAACAAGAATACTACTCCAGTATATGAAATAAGGCAATGTTATATGTGTATGTATGTTTGTATGTTTGTATGTATATATGTATGTATGAATTTTTTTTTGTATATCAAGTCGAGGCTCGTGTAAGAGCTAACGCATATAACATATAATGAAGGGCGCAGGAGACAAGAGGGGGAGAGAGAGGGAAGCACAACAACAATAGAGAACAGGGACATCGGGAGATCTGTGGAAGGGAGCGGGCTGGGGCAGGGTACACGGTATAAACAAATGGACACTACTCGGACTTTCAGGAAAGAAAACGTAATTTAAAAAAGGTGGATTTGGGGTGTATTAACGAGGGTAGGAAAGATCATGGTTTTGGATGGGGGAAGATAGAGATGGTGGCGGACAGCTGTTTTGAAGACCTGGAGGGAAGAGTGGGATTGAAGAGAGTGTGGGAGTTTGTTCCGGAGGTGCGGAAAAGGAGGAATGAAAGAGTAAAGGTGAGCATAGAGTCTTGATTTTGGCAGTTTCACCAGAAGAGGGTTGCTGACAGATCTTGCGCATTCTGCAAGAATATTTGGGGGACAGAGCATAGACAGAACAGGGGGAGCTCGGCCGGAGAGGAGTCAGTAGAAGACAAAAAGACCACTAACCTGCCTGCCGTGAGAAAGTGAAAGGCCCTCAGAATCAGCTTCATCGCAGGAGATACCAATGATATTAATCGAGGAGGACCGTTGCATGCTGCGGTTTAGAGACAGACTGAGCACAAGTCATCAAGGAGGTCTTGTGGGGGCGGGGTTAGCCCTCGGGAGAGCTGAGATGCGCCAATCAACAGGCGTAGTTACATGAAGGGACCTTTTGGCTAATTAAGTGTGAGTCGGTAAGTGTTAAGACTAGGATGGTAGCGCCTGCAATGAACCTTGTGGGAGCTACGGTTCCGGGACGGGGCTGTGACTTCAGAGCCGGGGGTACAAAAGAGTTGGAGCGGCGGACATCTTCCCCCTTCTCGTTCTGGATGCCATATTGGACGATTGTGTGCCGACATCTTCTCCCCCCCTTCTGATTTGGACACCATCATGAGCGGCCGTGTTGGGAGATATTGCTAATGGTCATGAGGAGGACGAGTCACCGACTGGGAACCATGGGTTTCCAAGCGGGAACGGTGAGTGGACATGCGTGGCCCGTTCGATTCGCGCGCGAGGCCCGGAGTGAAAAGACACGCAGTGAGGCCTAACCCGCGCGAACGAGCGCACTTTCCTGCCAAAGACTGAGACGATCTTTCGCGATTCCTAGCGAGACACACCAGCCAAGTTGAGCTAAGTCCCCACAATAAATCACAGACATTTATTTTCGTTCTTTTATATTTCCCTTTATCTGTGTGCAAGTGCATTCCAGTGGATTGGGAACTGAGTACCCTCGTCCCTCTATACAAGGGGAAAGGTGACCCTCTGGAGTGTGGCTCGTACCGAGCGATAAAGTTATTGGAGCATGGAATGAAGGTATTGGAAAGGGTGTTGGAGAGGAGGATAAGGAAGAAAGTGAAGATCGACGAAATGCAGTTTGGATTCATGCCAGGAAGAGGAACGACAGACGCGCTTTTCATTGTGAGGCAGTTGCAGGAGAAGTACATGGAGAAGAGGAAGAAGTTGTTTCTTGGGTTTGTTGATCTGGAGAAAGCATTCGATAGGGTACCACGCAAAGTATTGACATGGGCATTGAGGAAGTTAGGAGTGGAGGAATGGTTGATCAGAGTAGTGATGGCAATGTACAAAAGAGCGCGCACAGCTGTAAGGACGAAGGACGGGAACAGTGGTGAGTTTGAGGTGAAGGTGGGAGTGCATCAGGGGTCGGTACTAAGTCCATTACTATTTGTAGCTGTGATGGAGGTGCTGGCTCAGAACGTAAAGGAGGGTTTACCGTGGGAGTTGTTGTATGCAGATGATCTGGTGTTGATTGCGGAAAGTATGGATGGACTGAAGGAAAAGATGACCATGCGGAAGGAATGTATGGAGACAAAAGGTCTGAAGGTGAATATCGGAAAGACGAAGGTGATGGCAAGTGGTAAAGCATGTGGTGAGGTGGAAAGAACTGGGAAGTGGCCCTGTGCTGTGTGTAGGAAGGGTGGTGGAGTGAACTCCATTCAATGTACAATGTGCGCTGAGTGGGTTCATCAAAAATGTAGTGGTCTGAGAGGGTCATTAACCAGTGTGGCAGCTACATTCAAATGTAAGGTGTGCACAGAGGGAGCTGCAGATGGAGGAAATGTTGAGTTGGATCTTGGAGATGGCGTGAAGCTGGAAGGTGTGAAAACATTTTGCTACCTCGGAGACATGCTGAATGGAGAAGGTGGATCAGACTCGGCAACGGTTGCTCGAGTGAGATGTGCATGGAAGAAGTTTCGGGAACTGGGTGGCGTGCTGATGATGAGGGGAGTGTCGTTGAAGCTGAAGGGAAAGGTGTATGCTGCATGTGTGAGAAGTGTTATGATTTATGGGAGGGAGACATGGGTAATAAACGTAGAGCAGCAACGAAGGTTGGAAAGGGTGGAAATGCGAATGGTTCGGTGGATGTGTGGAGTATCGTTGAGAGAGAGGAAGACAAATGATGAATTGCGAAAGATGATGGGAATAGAGCCTGTGATTGATGCTGTGAAGAGGAACAGGTTGAGATGGTTTGGTCATGTGTTGAGGAAGGATGAAAGTGACTGGTTGAGAAGAGTGATGGAAATGAATGTAGAAGGAAGCAGAGGACGGGGAAGACCGAAAAAGACTTGGCTAAAGATGGTGGAAGAAGAAATGCGGGCAAGGGGGTTAACAAGGAGAGATGCAGAAAATAGGGCAAAATGGAGAAGATTGTCATGGGGACCGCAAGGCTAACCCCCGCTCTAGCAGGGAAAATGGCCTTTAAAATGCATGTTGTTGTTGTTGTGTGCAAGTCCCAAGTCATTGAGTACCAGTTCACTGGTAATTCCCTGTTTGTCGTTAAAGGCGGCAAAAAGGGTTGGCGTCAGGAAGGGCATCCGGCCGTAAAACATTGCTTCAAAAAGGGGACCAAAAAAACAACAACAACCACGGTTCCCGAAAAAGGCCAACCCCCGCAAATGGGCTCTAAACGGTGGGTTTTTTTTTGTGTGCAAGTCCCTGGTGTTGGGCTAGCAGCTAGGGTGCCAGCTTAGGATCCTAGGATCCTGGGTTCGAATCCCGGTCGATCGCTGAATTAACGCCAGGGGGGTTGACTCAGCCTGTCATCCTTCCGAGGTCGGCTAATTGAGTACCAGTTCACTGGTAATTCCCTGCTTGTCGTAAAAGGCGACAAAAATGGTTGGCGGCAGGAAGGGCATCCAGCCGTAAAACATTGCTTCAAAAAGGGGACCTAAAAACAACAACAACCACGGTCCCCGAAAAAGGCCAACCCCCGCTTGCGGGGAAAAATGGCCTCTAAAGGTGGTTTTTTGTGTGCAAGTCTGTATGGAGGGTCCCTCAATTTAGGAATGTAGTTTTATCGTGCATTTCTATGTTACCAGCATTTTCTTTAATAAACCTGTTTATTTTTGTACATATTAAACTAGTGTTGTTTGAGTTAATTTATTGCAGGTTCGAGCACATCGGGGGATCCGTGAAGGTAAGCTCCTCGACATCCTCCTCCCTCCCCGCCATTCGCCCCCCCCCCCCCCACGTGTATTAAATCTGCCATTGAACTGAATGCCTCGGAGTTAAAGCTGGTTCGGCAATCCGTTTGCTTGGACGATTTTAATAGCGAGAAATGCGACAATAAATAAATAAATAAATAAATAAATAAATAAATAAGCAAGTAAGTATATATATATATATATATATATATATATATATATATATATATATATATATATATATATATATATATATATATATATATATACATACATACATACATACATACATACATACATACATACATACATACATACAATAACCGAGAAAGACTTGGCTAAAGATGGTAGAAGAAGAAATGCAGGCAAGGGGGTTAACAAGGGGAGATGCAGAAAATAGGGCAAAATGGAGAAGATTGTCATGGGGACCGCAAGGCTAACCCCCGCTCTAGCAGGGAAAATGGCCTTAAAATGCATGTTGTTGGTGTGTGTGTGTGTGTGCGTGTGTGTGTGTGTGTGTGTGTGTGTGTGTGTGTGTGTGTGTGTGTGTGTGTGTATGTGTGTGTAATGCTAGTCACGACAATTGCAGATGAGTGAAGAGTTATTTTCCTTTTAGCCACATGCCTTTTAGCTTAAACAGTCTGATTGGATTTTCTGGGCAGAGCTATCTGGGTGGTTTGTTGCAGACCCTTTTTCTCGCTGCGACTGGCTTGATGGCTTGATGCACAGCTTATGGTGCCCTGCGAAGCTTAAAGCACCCAGCAATGTTTACATCGTACTGTGAATCTAATCCTGTGTTGCAAAGTGACAATGTGTTGCGAAGTGACAAAGTGTTGCAAGGTTCAGATCGAACCATGAATGAGGTCATCGGCTTGGAGAGGCATGCTCTGCGAGCTAAGCCCTGTTATGTATACAAGCGCTTTCCGTTGAGACAAGAGTACTAAAAGTCGTTCTTACTGTACATCTCTTTATGTAGCGAAATGAATGAGTGAAATGGTTGTTTTGTTATATGTTCTCATGTAACCGCATTGCATGCCTTGTATCAACGCTGTTCCCCAAATATTCCTGCAGGAAGCAAAAGATATGTCAGTCACCCTCTTCTGGTGAAACTGCCAAAATCAAGACTCTCTGCTCACCTTCACTCTTTCGTTCCATTTTTTTCCCCAACTCTGGAACTCCCACACTGTCTTCAATCCCACTCTTTACTCCAGGTATTCAAAACAGCTGTTCACCACCATCTCTAATCTTCCCCCATCCAAAACCTTGATATTTTATACCCCGGTTAATGCACCCCAAATCCATCTTTTTCAACTTCCATTTTCTTTCCTGACCGTCCTAGTAGTGTCCATTTGTTTATACCGTGTACCCCCCACCCCAACCCTCTCCCTTCCATAGATCTCCCGATGTCCCTGTCCTCTATTGTTGATTTGCTCCCCACTCTCTCCTCCTCTTGTCTCCCGCTCCCTTTATTATATTGTTGTGGTTTTGAGATTGTAAATATGACGTCATTAAAGGTTAAAGGTTTGCCCCCCATAGTTAGTCCACAAACAACACGTCGGCCCACTTAGAGTATTAGTTATGTCATAGTATGTGTAAGAGTAGGCCATTTCCCTAGTAATATCTGCGTTGTGTAAAGAAATGAGCTTAGGTCCCTTTCATCTTTGCGCCACCCCCCAATTACATCAGTGGGCATAATTGATCCCGCGCCCCATTTGGCATCCCTCAAGTTTGTTATGCTTTGGCTACCCGCAATTTGTTACACTTTGGCTGCCAGCAGCGTTCGCTGCCCTTTGTTGGCTCAAAACTACCAAGTGACACGAGGTAGGCCTGCGAAGAGGGAGGAGCGCGGGGTCGTGGTGTGGCAGAGTCGAGGAGCACGTCAGAGGCGGTGACGGGTAGGAGCAACAGCCAACCAGGGCTCGGAGGGCATGGCGTGATAGGGCGTGGTGAAGAACGTCTGGTAAGTTCCAGAGAGTTCGCTGGGCAGGGCTATATAAGCCTTCGCAAAAGCCCTTAAACAGGACTTATGAGGAGGACTCGCAAAGGACTAAAGCCAAGCATTGGTATTGATGAGGATTGGTTGTTGGAGAACTCACGAGGACGCGCGTGCACACGACAGTATCGAGGACTTGGAAGCGCATTGTTCGCGTTTATTGAACTATTACATACGCAGCCATGCGAGTGATTAACCGCCAAAGCCAGCCCTACCGTTCGCCCTGTAATAATCCCGTGCGCGCCAACGACACGCGGAGAGCTCCTGGCCGCTGTATTCATCTTCTTCGCGGTGCGAGTTGGGGACCGGAGAGCGAGCTGCCTTGACGCCATCCCTGGATTTGCTGACTTGGTCAACTGCAAACCCCGTGTGAGTGTGTCTGAGTGTGAACGGGCCCGTTTGTCCAGGGATAAGTTAAGACTGTGATTAAGACTGCACTGTGTTTTCTTCTTCTGATTATTGTACAAAGTGTAAATAAACCTTGTTATTCCTTTTCTTCCAAATTCGACCGTTTACGTGATTTCCTCCATTGGGTAAGCGTGGCACGATTAATAACCGCTTGGATCGGGTTTAGTCATTGATAACGGCTCGGGTCACAGGTTCGCTACCGCTCGGCGTATCCACCAACACCTGTGATTCGGGCGGGGCTTATTTCCTCGTTTCTGGGTGGCGCGAGTACTTCGGTATTAGTGATTAGTCCTACGACCCTACTTCGCGCTGTCTGGGAGGGACGTCATAGGCCCCGGGTCCCGTCGGCTAGTCAAAGACAAGGGGACTAATCCCCCCTTGGTAAGGGGAAAAGCCGGCGCTGAGATCCGCAACAATATGTTCTGTTCTATGTGTTAGCTCTTACACGAGCCTCGACTTGGTATACAAAAAGGCCATTGAATCCTTTTGTACATTCTTTCTTTTGAAGTACAGTTTCATGGAGCCATATCCAGAGTCTTTGGGAGCTTTTCACAGCTTTGGATTACCAATAAACAGCCTAAGGCTTGTGTATAAACACAACTCCTCGTTTGTTTCTGTGTCCGACATCCTTCGAAAAGGTGATACTACCACTGTGAAAACCCTAATTGCAGATTTCTGCCACTATATGTGTGTGTGTGTGTATGTATGTATGTATGTATGTATGTATGTATGTATGTATGTATGTATGTAGGAATGTAAGTATATCTGAAAATCACAGAAGAAAAGTCTTGGTCAGGTCATGGGCACAAATAACAAGGAGAGATAGGGGGAGGTTGTCTTTCCAATACTCCCCAAGGGAGCAGGTGTTTCTATTATGCAAAACTTGAGAAATATTACAGAACAATTTATTGTTACATTCAAAACCGTCAAGGTACTTCACCAAAATCACTCAATAAAAGTCGTTTTCACAAGATGGTCTCGACATAGAGTTAAGCGGGATGTCCTGTTCTCAAAGCTTACCGTGATATCTCAGCCTGGTTATTCTTCTCTCCTTCAACTGTGAAAGGTGAAGCTCCAGTTAGCAGCTCGTACATAAGAACTCCCAAGCTCCACCAATCGACAGCCTGCAGCCGATCATTATAACACACGATTAACTGCCACATATAATTAACAAAAGGGGTGAACATCTGAAAATGACACTCACACAGATTCCATGTTGAGAGGTTACAGTAATGAGAAAACAGATAACAAACTAGAACGGCACTCAGTAGAGAGAATACCACCGTCTGGTTGACCATATCACTCAATGGTGAAGAATCACTTTAAAAAGTCTGCTAGCCGGATCCGGATCTTCACAAAAATTGAATCGATTCTTCCTTGTCACACACACAACCTGTCCAACAAGTTTAGTCCAAATCCATCCATAACTTTTTGAGATATCCTGCTATGTATAGTTTTTGGCCCTACCTCCCAATAGTGAAGAATCACTTTTAAAATGAAATAATTCTCATATCCAAATCCATATTCACATCTTCACCAAAATCGAATCGAATCGTCCTTGTCAGACACCCAACCGGTCCACCAAGTTTCGGCCAAATCCGTCCACAACTTTTTGAGATATCCTGCTATATATCGTTTTTGTCCCTATCATCCAACGGTGAAGAATCACTTGAAAAATTTTAGTAGACGGATCCGAATCCGGATCTTCACGAAAATCTAATCATTGCGTCATTGTCACATGTGCTACATCTCTGCCAAATTTCGTCCGAATCCGTCCACAACTTTTTGAGATATCCTGCTATATATCGTTTTGGTCCCGATCATCCAATGGTGAAGAATCACTTGAAAATTTTTAGTGGATGGATCCGAATCCGGATCTTCACCAAAATCTAAACATTGCGTCCTTGTCACATACGCTACATCTCTGCCAAATTTCGTCCGAATCCGTCCACAACTTTTTGAGATATTTTGTTCACAAACAAACGGACAAACAGACAGACAGGGGTGAAAACATAACCTCCATCCACCTTTGGTGGCGGAGATAATAAACACAAGCCAAATGGTCATGCAATATGGGACTTTGTAGATGATGTAATCTGCCCCAGAATGCTTGACATGCTTGCGCAGAACCCATTATCAGCAATGTTGTTGATCAGGGCATGTTTCCATATTTCCAAAAGAGAAGGTTTGTTATCCAAAATGACTCAAAAAGCTTCTAAAAGAAACCAAAAATACTTGGAAAAGTACCTGAGAGAAAAGGATGTACCTCTGCACAACGAAGGAGTTGCAGAGCTTTCTCAGATCGCCTGATTAGTCTAGTAGGAAGACTAGGTCCCTCTGCACCCCCCGGAGATATACTTCTAATCAGTGTTTCTAGATTGGAAAAAATGTGTAGAAAATGACTAGCTATGGCCCCAAGCTGAAAAAATGTCCCACATACCATTTTTATGCAAATTACTGCTGCAAATTTTATGCAAAATTATGCAAATTTTATGCAAATTTTTGATGAGGAGTAGAGTTGAGGGGTCTTTGAGGGCTTCATCGAGGTGCTCTCGGTTGCAAGACTGGGTCATTCTGAGAAGCACAGCAGGGTCAGAGATCATGATGTTCTCCTCCTCAGTGAATCTCTCCATCAACAGCCTCTCCATTGCCTCACACACTGTTTTGAGGCAAAAGAGGGACTTTGCGTAGGCCTTTCCACTGAGAACACCTTTGAGAGATCCACTTGTTACTAGTTGTGCCTCAAAGAGAATCTCTGCATATCCAGAACCACGCATCTTGTGTCCAGTGAGCATCCCGATGTAGTTCATGGATGTGTGGAAGGGTCCAATCGTTACTACATGACTAGCAAATTCATTTGGCCAGCGCCAGATGATGGGAAGGGCTTTCATGCAGACACCCAGATCAAATGTATTCAGGACCCATCTCTGACCCACCTCAGCAGTTGCTGCCTCGGAACGCTTCAGTAGCTCACGAACAACTGCGTTGTCTGTGATCGGTTGGTGGATAGGCGTGCAGTAGTCGACTGTTGATTTGCTGGGTGGGGGAGAACCAGTTGCAGAGGTGAAACCCCCTAGCCCAGGCACAGGCTGCAGGCCATTGCCATGCCATGCAGGCACCAGGCACAGACCGATCACAGACAACGCAGTTGTTCGTGAGCTACTGAAGCGTTCCGAGGCAGCAACTGCTGAGGTGGGTCAGAGATGGGTCCTGAATACATTTGATCTGGGTGTCTGCATGAAAGCCCTTCCCATCATCTGGCGCTGGCCAAATGAATTTGCTAGTCATGTAGTAACGATTGGACCCTTCCACACATCCATGAACTACATCGGGATGCTCACTGGACACAAGATGCGTGGTTCTGGATATGCAGAGATTCTCTTTGAGGCACAACTAGTAACAAGTGGATCTCTCAAAGGTGTTCTCAGTGGAAAGGCCTACGCAAAGTCCCTCTTTTGCCTCAAAACAGTGTGTGAGGCAATGGAGAGGCTGTTGATGGAGAGATTCACTGAGGAGAACATCATGATCTCTGACCCTGCTGTGCTTCTCAGAATGACCCAGTCTTGCAACCGAGAGCACCTCGATGAAGCCCTCAAAGACCCCTCAACTCTACTCCTCATCAAAAATTTGCATAAAATTTGCATAATTTTGCATAAAATTTGCAGCAGTAATTTGCATAAAAATGGTATGTGGGACATTTTTTCAGCTTGGGGCCATAGCTAGTCATTTTCTACACATTTTTTCCAATCTAGAAACACTGATTAGAAGTATATCTCCGGGGGGTGCAGGGGGACCTAGTCTTCCTACTAGACTAGATGGGCTGGGTGCTTTTTGACAGTGACATATCTGGGGCTTATGAATGCACTAAGTTTAAAATCAACTTTTAAAATGATGATATATACTGTTAATATACCGTAATAATACCTCCTGACTTTAATGGAGAGCATCATCCACTGACCATGTCTCACTTGGCAAACACTGCAGAATCCGCAAGAAACAAACGTGTCTGCCACACACACATTTGTTTCCGCTTAACACGCCTCCAGGTCAGAGGTGACGCTATAGTCTGCACATTAATTTCAGATGTAGCTAATGATAGAGAAAGCCAAAAGAGGTGGGATATATAATGAGCTTTTAAAAATTGTTGATGTTGGTGTGGAATTGATCCTTAGGGGATAAATAATCTTTAATTTAGTGCCAGTTATTTTTTTAAGTATATGTTTACTTTAGCGTATTGTACTCCGTGTGAATAGATATGCACTACATGTGGACTAGATAGATAGGACTAGATAGATAAGCTAGTGTTATTTTCACACCCATGTTTCCGCCTCATTCCATGTATTTTTCCCTTTATTTCGCCTACCCATACACACAAGAACTCTTCCCGGCCTGAGCGAGCCGTTAACCACTCTCATTCCGTTTCCTCCTTGGCCAAAAGCCATGTTAACATGTATAAATAATGGCTTATCATGCCGTTTTTGTGGGAGAAATGGCCACTACCATAAGTAAAATATATTATAAACTACAAACACGTTTGATTATCTTTTGAAACAGTCGCTCCTGCTGTTTAACACGAAACTGAAAGAGAGGAAACCCAGGGTGTGTTCTGTTACCAAGAAGCTAGCTAGCGCTTGCCAAGCCAGCCGTTCCTTATCAAAGGTTTCGAATGGAGTGTTTGCTTAAGAGTTTGAATGCTTAAGCCACTTGGCGAGTGCTCTACAAGAGACTTGGTAAATAAACACATCACCGATGTTCTTGAGGCCCGACCATAGATTCACTGCAATCTATATACCCCAGAGAGGAATGACCCTTCCTGCCGCTCCTATAGGGAACAGGTGTACTAGTTAATAAAATACGTTTTTTTATTTTCCTCATTTAATTGATTACCCGCACACATAAACACAGAATTCACAGCCCCCCTTAAGCTGTTCACTCACTTGGAACATCTCACTGCCCTCCTTACTTCATTCACTCACATAGAACAACTCTCAGCCCTCCTTAAGCCGTTCACTCACTTTTTTTTTTTGAGATATTTTGGATATTTTTGGATATTTGAGATATTTCACTCTTTTTTTGAGATATCGGAATATCTCACGGACCTCCTTACACAGTTCACTCACATAAAACAACTTTCAGCCCTCCTTAAGCCGTTCACTCACTCGGAACATCTCACGGACATCCTTACACAGTTCACTCACATGTAACTCATAGCCCTTCTTAACGCCATCCACTCACATGGAACAACTCACGGCCTTCTTTATACTGTTAACGTTGTGGATGGATTCGGACGAAATTTGGTTCCGGATTTGGATCCGGCTACTAGAATTTTAAAAGTGATTCTTCACCATTGGGAGATGGGGCCAAAAACGATATATAGCAGGATATCTCAAACAGTTGTGGAAGGATTTGGACGAAACTTGGTGGAGAGGTTGGATGTGTGACAAGGAAGAGTTGGTTCAATTTTGGTGAAGATCCAGATCTGGATCCAGCGAGTAGAATCTTTGAAGGGATTCTTCACCATTGAGTAAAGGGCTAAAATCGATGTATAACAGGATATCTCAAAAAGTTCTGAACGGATTTGGACGAAACATGGTGGACAGGTTGGGTGTGTGACAAGAAAGAATAGATTCAATTTTGGTGAAGATCTGGATCTAATTTGCTTATTTGTTTGTGAAGAAGATATCTCAAAAAGATTCGGACGAAATTTGGCAGAGACGTAGCGTATGTGAGAAGGACGAAATTATTAGATTTTGATGAATATCCGGATTCGGATCCGGCGACTCGAATTTTTTAAGTGATTCTTTACCATTGGGAGATAGGGCAAAAAATATATAGCATATAGGACGAAACGATATATAGCATAAAAAGCGATATATAGCACGATATCTCAAAACGTTATGGACGGATTTGAACGAAACGTTGTGGACCGGTTGGGTGTGTGACAAGGACGATTCGATTCGATTTTGGTGAAGATCTCAATATGGATTCGGATATGAGAATTATTTAATTTTTTAAGTGATTCTTCAGCAATGGGAGATAGGGCCAAAAATGATATATAGCAGGTTATCTCAAAAAGTTGTGGACAGTGATTTGGTTAAATGCGATTCTGTATTGCGATTTTCTGGTCTACTCTGGGATACAACATAAACTGTCCACCTGGCGGAGGTATGCTCTCTACTGAGTGCCATTCTAGTTCACGCTGTTTCTCTGTTTTCTGTTTGCTTACAATCACAATAATGAAACTAGAACTGCGAGCAGTGATGATAGGCTTCCAGGCAAAATTGCCACCAAACCACGTGACTGATGACGTAATCATTTTCAATAAATTTTCCTCATGGGAAGTCGATCATATTTGTAAATTTTGGTTTGGGTTGGTAAAGCGGTTCTGGAGACATCGATTTTCAATTTTTTCCCCTTAAATCCAAGATGGCCAACATACTATATGACTGATGATGCCATAGTTTGCAAATAAAAATCCTTATGCGCAGTCGATCATACGTATGAAGTTTCGGATTGATCCATTGAGTGGTTCTAGAGATATAGGTTTTCAAATCTTTTTTCCTTAAATCCAAGATGCAAATTCAACCCAAAATTCGTTCCTTCCAAGCAAGTCGTAAAACACCCAGGTCCGTCACACCTGTGTAAAATAAACTTTGCGGTTTCTGTTTGCTTCTCAGCTTCGGTCATATTCATATATTTTCTTTTCAGTCTGTATTTTGTGCAAGTAGCGCAGACATCTCTGGTTGGATATCTGAATGTGAGATTAAACTGATAACAAAACACAGAATAATAAAGCGAATAGCTCACTTGGTTGTGGTTTTTAGCAAAAAGAGCTGGTGCCTCTTCTTGACACTCAAGTCACTGGGTAGGTATTTGCGGCTTGGTGCCCAGTGGCACCCATAGTGGATGGCTCTACAGGTTAAGGTCTGGATATGCTCAGTGGAGCACACGGCTGCAGAATTTTTTCATGAAGTTCTGCACACTGAATCTGCTCAGTGATTACATTTACAAAAATGGCTCCAATAGATGGTAATGAGCAAAAAATTCCTGACAAATAAAACAGAAAATCAAAACGTAGACTACTTACCAAGTACGCTTGTAAATGTCGCTTTGCATATAGGAACTTTGTTGGGGTGAATTTCTATGAGAAGACTGAACTTCACAGTGATCGACACGTTCCACACGTTTTTGTGGCCATTTTGGTTTTGTTATCGTCATCAGATGAGGCAGGGTCTGATCCTGAACAACTTTGCCCAGCACTTCATTAAAACTAGCCTGGTTCATGGCAACATCTCCCTGACTGCATGGCATTGGCGAGCGATCAAACGAGCCATGTAGTTACACGCAACTTTTGGTACCTTCCCACCAAAAGAATGGCAAATTTGCAACACTGTTGCCCATTCATGATCGTCATTCGATTTCCTCAGTTCTTTTTTTTTAAACAACAGGGAACAGTAAAACTGCCTCATCAGGACAATCAATATAATGCATGTTTCTAGGAAGGATGCCGTGAAATGCATGCTTTCTGGCTAAACCATGGGCGCCGCCATATTGGAAAAATTGTGGGCGCTGATTGGCTGAAGGGATTGTGTCAGTTTGTGAAAAAACTGGCATGGAGCTTATGGCATTTTGGAACGAAGCAGTGTAATTACAGTGCTGTATAATGGCGTTTATGGCGATTTGAAAACAAATGGATATATGACTACTGTTAGCTACCCTTTGTGGACCTCAGGACACAGCGAGTTCACGGCAACAGGGTGTCACGGCAGAAAATAAAGACACTGGCGTGCCCTTAGTGTTATTTTAAGGGTGAAAGCAACGTTCAACAGGAAGGGTAACTTTATACGGAATACTGTATTTATTAATCCTTACTGTCTACCTTAAGCACAATAATACTAATTAAATGTAAGACTCAATGACTTTCCTAAGAATACCCAAATTAAATAAGTACAAACGTCAGACAACAATGCAGCTAAAAGCTACCTCACGACTCTTGATGTGGCAACTTATCTCAAGCAAGGACTTCGTACAGTAAACCCTAGTGGATTTGAAATGGGTGAAAGGTCAGAGGTCAGCCAAGTTGAAAGGATCTAGTCCGGAGGGTGCACACAGGATGAAGCTGACTGGACAATCATGTTTTACAAGTCCTCAGAATGTAAAGTCCTCATATCACCAAAGCATTAAAAAAACCCCGAGTCTACAGGTTAAGCATTATTACAGATGATGAAGATAGGAACTCGAAGCTGCAAAGGACAATGTGTTACTTGAAAGATGGGAGAGGTCATCTCTTCTTCCCCACCATCATCCCTCCTTCCCTACACTCCATTACATTATTTCTTCAACCCCAGGTGAGTTTCATTAATTTTATTTTGCTTCGCTGTCACCATGCCCTCCATCTTTTGTGTATACTTGCCAGAGCCATGGTGGAGAGAGGGGTATTTTCGTTAAGTAATTCATCAAGTGATCATCTTTGTATTGGCCTGTGTTTAAGCATCAGTCAGTTTTGTGCCTGTGGTTCACCAAGACCTGTTCCATTAAAATAGATTTTAATTCAAAGTGAATAAATCCCAGTAAACCAGGCTACTGGCTGCTAAAAGGATGCAAGGAAATTGCTGTGTTGTACTTCCAGCGTAAAGATATTGCCTATTTCCGATATAATGATGTCACTTCCTTTTGTGTGAAAATTATCCCTATTTGATAAGGTACAACTCCAAGGTGTCTATAATTCATATTTTTGGAGATATTGTCCACTTTCTGGATTATGACGTCAAAGGTGACCATATTGCCTTTCGGATCAGCTTCCTTTAATCAAACATTCCCATAGGGAGTCGATCATATATTTTAAGTTTCGCATTGATCGGTTAAGTGGTTTCAGAGGAAATGAATTTTAAAGGTTTTGCTTTGATCCAAAACGGCTGCCAGACCACATGACCAATGCCGTAATTGTTATCAAGTTATAATTCCTACATGAAGTCGATCACAAATTTAAAGTGTCACATTGATCAGTGAAGTGATTCAAAAGAAGATTGTTAAAAAATTTCCTGTAATCCAAAATGGCAGCCAAACGAGATCGAAATTCAAGTAACTTTGGGACCTTTAAAACTTACAATTTTTTTTTTTTCGACAACAGGCATTTTAAGGCCATTTTCCCTGCAAGAGCGGGGGTTAGCCTTGCGGTCCCCATGACAATCTTCTCCATTTTGCCCTATTTTCTGCATCTCCCTTTGTTAACCCCCTTGCACGCATTTCATCTTCGACCATCTTTAGCCAAGTCTTTCTCGGTCTTCCCCGTCCTCCACTTCCTTCCACATTCATTTCCATCACTCTTCTCAACCAGTCACTTTCATCCTTCCTCAACACATGACCAAACCATCTCAACCTGTTCCTCTTCACAGCATCAATCACAGGCTCTATTCCCATCATCTTTCGCAATTCATCATTTGTCTTCCTCTCTCTCAACGATACTCCACACATCCACCGAACCATTCGCATTTCCACCCTTTCCAGCCTTCGTTGCTGCTCTTTGTTCATTACCCATGTCTCGCTCCCATAAATCATAACACTTCTCACACATGCAGCATACACCTTTCCCTTCAGCTTCAACGACACTCCCCTCCTCATCAGCACGCCACTCAGTTCCCGAAACTTCTTCCATGCACATCTCACTCGAGCAACCGTTGCCGAGTCTGATCCACCTTCTCCATTCAGCATGTCTCCTAGGTAACAAAATGTTTTCACACATTCCAGCTTCATGCCGTCTCCAAGATCCAACTCAACATTTCCTCCATCTGCAGAACCCTCTGTGCACACCTTACACTTGAATGTAGCTGCCACACTAGTTAATGACCCTCACAGACCACGACATTTTCGATGAACCCACTCAGCGCACATTGTACATTGAATGGAATTCACTCCGACACCCTTCCTGCACACAGCACACGGCCACTTCCCAGTTCTTTCCACCTCACCACATGCTTTACCACTTGCCATTTTAAAACTTACATTGACCAACTTAAAGATGGAAGGGGAGGATGCTATGAATAAACTTGAGTTCCACCACACCAAAATATATTTTTAGCCACGTTCCATCACAATAATTCCATCATCAGTTTCGGAGAAGAAGTTGTGACTGTTTACCAATGGACTGACTGACAGACGTTGCGTCATCCCATGTATGCTCACTTGAACTATGTTCCAGATGCCCTAAAAATGTATCCATACCTTGCCATGTCCTGCATGCCCACCTTTCACAATTTCAGGTGCCATGTACTCGATGGTTCCGCAGAAGGAGAATGCCCGTTCATTCTGGAGAAATATTTACAACACTTTAAAACTGAAGCAGATGGTCCATTCGACAGTGGATTCAAGGCAATGCAGTATTTGTTACAATTGGGTTATTATCGCAAACTAGTACAATGAGATCATGGTAATTAAGATGTACACACACAATATATATATATATATATATATATATATATATATATATATATATATATACATTGTTACGGACCGCGGATTAGATGTTATATTTGCCGAGCGGAGGCTCCGCGACCGAACAGTTATTCCCCGACTAAAACCCGATTCAACCCAAACTTTGGCCGTATCGCGCCACCGCTATTCAATCGGGAAAAGACTAAGACGACAAATGCAAAGAGGAAAAGGAATAAGACGAGAAAAGGGTTGAAAATACTACTAAATTTATTTACTATTTACAGGCTCAAAATAACCAAGGAGAAGGAAAGATAATAAAATAATATACAGAAGCTTTTAGAGACACAGGGAAAATACTAGCTTATCTAACAGGCTTACTTACTACCCAGGACAGAACAAACAAAGACACTGACTCACGCGGGGAATTGCAGAGTGGATTGCTGGAAGGAGGTGTGTGGCTGGAGGGGGGAGGACGGCACGGAGCTGGCTGGAGCTTGATCCCGCACGGGACGTCGGGCTGGACCTCGACGGCCGCTGATGCCACCGAGCCTATCGTGTGCGCGGAGTCACGGGTCGGAGCTGCTTGTCTCAGTAAAAGCGCATCTGCTCTGGCGACCCAGCTCTTTCTTTGGACTCAGTAAAAGCGCAACTCTCTGACGACCCAGCTCTTTCTTTGGACTCGGTAAAAGCGCAACTCTCTGACGACCCAGCTCTTTCTTTGGACTCAGTAAAAGCGCAACTCTCTGACGACCCAGCTCTTTCTTTGGACTCAGTAAAAGCGCAACTCTCTGACGACCCAGCTCTTTCTTTGGACTCAGTAAAAGCGCAACTCTCTGACGACCCAGCTCTTGTCTCCTCCCTCCTTGTCTCAACTGCTTGGGGAACGCCCCGCCGGCGGGTTATATAGGCCCCGCCCCTCAACCTTTGCGAACCTCCCCCAAACGCTCTTCCTCCGCCCTCTCAAACCAAACCCCTCGTGCTTAGTTGGTTGTTCGGGGCTGGCTCACTCCTCCCCTCTATGACGAGGTGGAGACACGCCTTTCTTCCCCAACCCTGCCTCGTGGCCAATGGCGGCAATTGGAGAAAACCACCCAAAATGCAGTTGGCCATTGAAATGAAACGAAAGGGGACCTATTCTTATTTCACTTGGTACAATGGAGTATTTAAATTAATGGGAGACACAGCCTTACCCTAAGACACATAATAAGATATAAGCTATCGAACAGGGGTATTCTATGATTGGCTGACGTGTAGGCTTTATGGACTAATTACCGAGACGCCCTTTTTACCTTTATACAACTCTGGAGGCAAGAGGGGCCATATCCAACCAATGTAACACAGCAGTTTACCACAATCCAATACACACAATCAAAAAAATGCCATCCTCA